>NC_045154.1:10879421-10896921 GCF_900700415.2 Clupea harengus | reverse complement strand
GAAGGGGGAGGTGTGAGAAGAAAAAAAGAATAAGGGAAAGAGAGGGAGAGAAGAGAGGGAGAGAAAAGAGAGAGAGTGGGGTTTTTATGCACTGTCCTCTGACATGCCACCCATGTGGGCTGGCAGAGAGAGTCGTCCATGTCATAAATCACTCTGATTGATGACCCCGCTGCCCAGAGCTCACCTCTGACACTTTACAACCTCTTAAAGGACAACACATTATTCTTAGGGGTTTCACTTGACAGACAAATATGCCATGATAAGTCACCCAGCACTGAAGCCAAAGTGTCAGCTGTAGCTAGAAATGTCAGATGTGTTATTTACTCAGTGGGCATATGAATGGTTAGGTGTGTGTGTCTGTATAAATGTGTTTGTGTGTGTGTGTGTGTGTGTGTGTGTGTGTGTGTGTGTGTGTGTGTGTGTGTGTGTGTGTGTGTGTGTGTGTGTGTCTTTTTTGGTCCGATGAGACCCGATGGTGGTTACAAATGGTCCAATGATGGTTACAAACTCTTTGCAAACGACTTTGAGTTTAAACATGTCTATGTATATCAGTAGTGCATTTCGAGATAATGTTTAGGAGTGTGTGTGCGTCTGTCTAATCAGGTCCAATGAGAATGGTGGTTACACACTCTTGATGTCTAACGGAGAATGGCTCTTTGGCTGAAGCCGCTTCACAGGCCCATGTGTCTGCCTGAGGCCCTGGGGTTGTCTAATCCAGGATCAGGAAGTAAAAGTCTTCCCCAGTGCTTTAGGGTCAAGCATCTGGATTTACTGACTAACACAGGACTAATGAATGCATGGCTGAGTGCACGGCTGGAACAAAAACACGGCATGTGTGAACCTAGAACTAACCCAGTCACCCAAAACCGGTGGTGAAGGACAGAACACATTGTGTTATTACATAAAACATGAGTTTTAGGGCAAAATCTAGTACCAAGCAGACTCTTCTGACGAGCAGAATCAGCTAGCCTTAAAACCAACAACAGTAGAACCATGGAAAAAGAAATATTAGCAGTAAAATTACCAACGTCAGGACGTGAATGTACCATCCGGTGTGTAAGATGCCAATGCCAGTCAATAAAAGCAGTCATGAAAAGCAGAAAGGCATCGCTTGGCAGCGGCCGGTCTGAATGAGCGCTAAGTAGTCCAGACAGCGTGCAATGTGTGTGCGATAACCCTCCAGCTGGCAAATTAGGGAGCCGCTGATTTAAGCTGCAGTGCAAAACTTTCCAGCAACCCTCAAGAGCACAGTATTGGCCTAAATGAGATGATGGATGGGATGGAAGTTGAGAGACTTTTACTACTCAGAAGTCGTGTTCCTCCTCGCACGGAGATGAGGAAAGGAGAGTCTCGAGGATGACGGTGCTCGCCTTTGATATTTCTATACGGGCGAGACCTCATGCAGCGACTGGGAGCCTCAGAAGTGTATTTATTTAACATGCTTCACTTGTCTGATATTCTGACAAATGAAAAGCACGTTGTGAAGTATCCATGGCATGAAATATAGAAGCCCTATTTATTGTGTATTATGTCTTCTTTCATTCCCTTCAAATCAAGCCTACAGTTTCATGCGATACATTTGTGTCTGTGTGTGTGCTGTTGTATTGAATAGTTTTCATGTGAGATGTGTCATAATGTAAGTCCACCTGCTGTCCTAAATGTGGTGGAAAAAAACGCTGGGGTCAAGCAGCAGTGACCCAACCACTGCCAACACAGAGAGACTGCCAATGAAGCATGATGAAACAGGAAGAGATGTAGGAAGTGACATCATCTCCATCCCCCCAACTCTCAAAACCTCTCTATGTTTTCCTTTTCTAAACCTTTCTTTTTCTTTTCCACACCTGAGGCATAGGTACTATATAACATGTCACATGAAGGAGATGGCTTTAAATCGATCCCCTTTTGCATGTTGTGTGGTGTTCCTCACAGAAGATGACAAACAAGAACATCCCCTTAAAACTATCGAAGCGTAATAAAGCAGGATAAAATACCTTTGGCTGAATCTCCTTGATGTGACATCTGTTGGGAATTCTAAGTTCAATTTAACAGCCTAACTACCAATTGCTGACGAAATCAAAGGTCATTATCCAATTAAAGCAAACCATTCGTTTAATTTACCTCAAATTGCTGCCAATGGCGTTCAGTCCATTTTGAATGTAACTAAAAGAAAATTCCCACAGGTTTATGTGTGTGGATGTAGGTGTATGCATGTGTGTGTATGTGTGTGTGTGTGTGTGTGTGTGTGTGTTTTGGACTCTCCTTTGCCAGTTCCTCAGACACGGACTAGTCCACAGTGTGTAAACTGCTTTGGAGAGGCCACAGGTCACATATGTAGGGTAGCCGTGAAATCACAGTGGAAAATGTGACCAATCTTGAGTGCTGCCCAGGTGTGCAAAAACCCATTACTGAAGTTCAAACCTTTTAAGCAGGCAAATCCCTTGTGCCCATGAAGGAAGCCATATCAAAGGGGAATTTAAGCCTTGAGATGGAGGCATGGAGATTGTAAACATGCACAGGTGGGCCCAATGTGCTCACCACTGATAATTGCTGCACATGTTTTAATTAAAACTTAATTAATGCCAAATGCCCAGGAGTTTTATTTGTATTTAAATTTTTAGTGAGTTGCATTATTCATTTACACCTCAGAAAAAGAGGACTGGAAGAGAGGTTTGAGGCAACACAGGGGATGTTAGCCATTGCTAACTCAGACACTAATAGAAGCACAGGTACATGGTCAGGAAATGTTACCTAACAACACAAAACGAATGTTCCCCTGAAGCCCTGTAAGCAACGATATCAGAAGGTAGTTCTGAAATGTGGTGGGGTCCCCTCCTTGGGGAGGGCAGTTTTTTTTTCTTCAAAACCATAGCTCATCATAAGTTGCTGCTGTAGAGGAATCTGATATTTAAATTGTTTTAAGAGTGACCCTTTTAAAAAGCGAATAGCCATGATTCGACTATTGAGCCAGGGCGAGCTAGGGCTATCTTTGGCCAAACCGGGGCTAATAGCCTGGGGACTCAAGGGCGAGAACCAAAACATTTGTGTTTCTACTATCGGGCCCATAGCCCCGCAGTTTTGCCCTAAAACCCGCCCATATTATGGCACCTTGGGGTAAACATCATCCATTTCACAAGCCAGTGGGAAGTTCAAGTTGATATATCATGTGATAAAGTCTGGATGCCAGGCACCTACGACCTACAACTTAACACAATTAGTGTTAAGAAACAGAATATAATGGAAACCGAAGTGACTGTTGGCGGTTTCCTACCTTCGTTTTGTGGAATGTACCGTAATGATCATTCAATCTGAATTTGATGATAATTAACAATTCATAGCCTCCATATTGTGTTCATTTGAGCCAGCGGTGTTCTGTATTGTGTACATTGTATTGATAAAATGAGATTTGATCCACCAGTGTTGGGGATCATTACATGCAGTGTCTATCGCCTGCCTGCGTCATGTAACAGAGCCAGGGCAAGTTCATGTTATGTTCAAGTTCAAGTTCATGTTATAACAGGCTTTGGTTGTAATTGATGCGCACCCTGGTAGTCATGCAACTCTAAATTTCTATAGCTTTAAAGTAGTGCTGTCAAACGATTAAAATATTTAATCGCGATTAATCGCATTTATGTCATAGTTAACTCAAAATTAATCGCGATTAATCGCACATTTTTATCTATTCTAAATGTCCCTTTTTTCCATCATTTTATTTTTATTTTAATGCCCTTATCAACATTGAAAAGTTGATTGGCTTGCTTTATGCAAATGTTTTATTTTATTGAAAACCAATATTGCCAAACAGGGCGATACAAAATAAAATTATAAAGTGCACATTTCAGGTAAACAAGGACTCAGCCTATAGTGCAGTTAAACCATGGCTTAATATTTTCTTTTTTTTAAGTTTGCTGGGAACATAGCAGTCAGGCCTCTTATTTCAGAAACATTGACCTTAACAGTTAGGTTACCAATAAAAGGTAAGCCTACTACTTCTTTGCTTTCACTCAGCTGCCTGTTGACATTTTCAGACAACAGTGAAGCTCGCTTCTTTTGCACAACACAACTTTTAAAAGTAAACTTTCCATTGAGAAGCTTTTTATCATCCATTTCGCCGTATCGCGCTCACCATTCAGTCAAACCGTAACGTTAGCCTATTACACAGTTTGCGAGGCCACAAAGAATGTTAATCTTAAAAAAAAAAAAAAAAAATGTAAACTCGCGTTAATCTCGCGATAAAAAAACGGCGTTAAAATGGGTTTGCGTTAACGCCGTTAATAACGCGATAAACTGACAGCACTACTTTAAAGGCATATTGACAACAAGACCAAAATATGAGAGTCCAGAGTGAACGACACCCATATACCCAATATTTCAATCGTGTTGGTTGTTCAATCTCCCCTACTTGATCAAGCTACCATTGCACATTTTTATTAACCCAAATATTAAGCAGAGACCTGATTTTGCATGCTGACCAGCTCTACTGACTCTCCATTTTTTAATGATCTGGCATTTGGAAGTGTAGTGTGTAGGTTATTTGATATTGAGTAGTTAACTTCTTTCGGCACTGAACCTCTCTTACCTGACTCCACTAACCCCGCTTTTCATCTGACACATCTCAAGCACCAGTTAGCCCTGCTTGGCCCAAGGGTAATTGTCGGGCTAAAAGCCCCTGGGCACAAGTCCCAATGAAACCCTGAGAAGGCACAATCACAATCCCCGGAAGTGACAATGTGGACGCAACTGGCCTTGGCAAGCACTAACAGTAATGCCTGGGTTGGCTCGATAGTGTCACATTTCAGAACTGGGGACCTGCCAGAAGCCTTTCCCTTAATGTGTGTGAAGTGAGAATGAAATGCACTCAGTCATGTTCAAGAACTGAGAGTGATCTTTTGCTTGAAAAACTATTTTGTGTGTGTGTGTGTGAGTGTTTGTGCATGTGTTTGTGCGTGTAGGTGTAAGTGATAGAGAAAGAGAGAGAGAGAGAGAGAGAGAGAGAGAGAGAGAGAGAGAGAGAGAGAGAGAGAGAGATGGCAGTGACAGATTGTGCAGTGACTTGGCACTTCTTGTGAGGCTAACCATGAATAAATGTCACCTCAACACAAAAAAAGGAGCCTGCTTGTTATAATTGCCATTTAATGTGCTGAGCTAATGCCTGTGTTTCGCACTCTGGGCTGGGAAACCAAGGACTGGCTTGGGACTGAATGGAACTCATTCAGTGCAGAGGGAAAAAGAGGCTAACCTCTATTAGCAGAAGGTGACGAGCCAAGCAAAACAGATATCTTTTCCTCGGCTCGGCAGCCTGGCCACTGTTGTGGCAACTGAAAGCAGGGTTTTTGCAAACATTATTAGACCCCCAATTCATTAAAAAGTCATTTTTTTCCCCAGCATGGGATTGAAGTATGGCTCATTTTAAGTGCTCAGATGCATGTTGACTGCTGGATGGATTTGGATCTGGTCTCTCTGTGAAGTTTGTGTACAATTTTCCTTCCTTTGACTAGATGTTAAAGATGTGGTCTGCGATTTTGGTGAAAGGTTGTTGATATCAAATTACCAATCACATTACATCCCTCCCTTCCATGCTCCCGAAACAACGTGTTGATTGGCTGGAATTGTTCATGGCTCGGTCTGAGTCACTATGTTTGTTTCCCATTTACAGAGCCAGGACTGTGTGCGAGTTTTTTTTAAATGCACACACTGAGGACAACGGACAGCTAGAGGACCGTGAAGAGCAATTCACCTGAATTTTACAAAAAGTGTATTAGATTACAATCATGGACTATGCCTTTAAATGTACATTTTGACCCTCACTTTGTTTACATGAAACAACAGAGCTCAACAAAGGCGCTTAACAACACAAAATCCTAAAGAGGTTCACCTGTGCCATTTTCCATTGCAACTTCTTTTCCTGTTTGAGTCACTGGCAACTTCACATTTACAGTACACATAGCTGCATCATAAAGGGATATTTTTGAGGGACAATTGATAGAACAGACCGCAGCATCCACACAAACATCAGATGAACACTAATAAATGGACAATAAAATACAATATAAAAAACAATCCTAGTGGGTTAGCATAAATATCACATAAAATGAATTACAAGGCCAACGGGGGTGGGACAAATGAGTTCTTGAATCTGTTTGTCCTGCATGTTGGCAAACTGTATCTGTGGGCAGACGGAAACAACTTCAACTCAATAAACAAGGGGGAGGCTAGGATCAGCCAGGATTGATTAGGCCTTCTTCAAAGTCCTGACTTTTTATTTTAAGTTTTTATCCTATAGTTTTTAGTCTTTCAGTTTGGTTTTTGATTTTTAGTTAGGTTTACGAGTGCATAAGTAGTTTTATTTTTATTTTGAGGAATTGACTAGTTTTCATTTTTATTTAGTTTTAGTTTTTCAGTTATTATGAAGAAAGCCTTAATTTACAGAAACTGAAAAAGGTAGGATGAACGAAAGCATGACACTGAATATGATTTACTTCATTAATCATTTTTATTAGGCCAGTGTCTCTCAATAAGTCAAACAGAACAAGACAAAGTGGTGTAGCAACCACAGTGCAAATCAAGGGGGGAAACAAAAACAAAGCTGATTTTACCTGATTTTAGTTTGTGTGGCGTTGTTCTTTGTAGTTTTGATGTGTTTTTTTACTGCTAGTTTTTGGTTACTACGGTAACCCTGCCTTGCACAGCTGGGTTAGGTCACTCAGGGTTATGCCTGCAATTATGTCTACTTTCACAATACCCTGCAATCTATTTGTATGTTTTTAGATTAAGTGACCCATACCAGCTATCAAAAGAGAATGTGAGGTCAGACTCAATAAAACAAGAATGAAACATTTCATAAAAGTGTTGTCAACAGTAAAACTTCAACAGTAAAACTTAACACTTAACAATAAAATACACCGCGTTCCACATTATTATGCAAATTACACTTTGCTCAGATTTTCCTAAATAGTAATGCACAGTCGGTCAGTATAATTTTCAAGTCATCAACTGTTAGAGTATAATTCAAATTGTATTGAACAAAGCTCCCAATGATAACAGTATTTTTTTCAAAAATAAAAAACTCAAAATGCAGTGTTCCAAATTATTAAGCAGAGTTTCAAGATATTTTATACTGTAGGTTGTAAAGAACAAAAAAATTGTCATTTGTTGAATTTGCAGCATTAGGAGGTCATATTTACTGAAATCAAAAAAAGTTTTAATCAAAAACATCTTAACAGGTCAAGTTACATGTTAACACAGGACCCCTTCTTTGATATCAACTTCACAATTCTTGCATCCATTGAACTTGTGAGTTCTTTGATAGTTTCTGCTTTAATGTCTTTGCAGGATGCCATAATAGCCTCCCAGAGCACCTGCTTGGATGTGAACTGCCTTCCACCCACATAGATCTTTTGCTTGATGATGCTCCAAAGGTTCTCAATAGGGTTAAGGTCAGGGGAAGATGGGGGCCACACCATGAGTTTCTCTCCTTTTATGCCCATAGCAGCCAATGCCCCAGAGGTATTATTTGCAGCATGAGATGGTGCATTGTCATGCATGAATATGATTTTGCTACGGAAGGCACGGTTCTTCTTTTTGTACCACGGAAGAAAGTGGTCAGTCAGAAACTCTACATACTTTGCTGAGGACATTTTCACACCGTCAGGGTCCCTGAAGGGGCCTACCAGCTCTCTCCCCATGATTCCGGCCCAAAACATGACTCCGCCACCTCCTTGTTGACGTCTCAGCCTTGTTGGGACATGGTGGCCATTCACCAACCATCCACTACTCCATCCATCAGGACCATCAAGGGTTGCACGGCACTCATCCGTAAACAAAACAGTTTGAAAGTTAGTCTTCATGTAGTCCTGAGCCCATTGCAACCTTTTTGGCTTGTGAGCTTGGTTTAGGGGTGGCCGAATAGCAGGTTTAAGGACACTTGCAAACCTCTTGAGCATCCTACATCTTGAAGTTCGCGAGACTCCAGAGGGACCAGCAGCTTCAAACACCTGTTTGCTGCTATTCAATGGCATTTTAGTGGCTGCCCTCTTAACCCTACGCATTTGTTTGGCAGAAATCTTCCTTATTTTGCCTTTGTCTGAGCGAACCCGCTTGTGCTGTGAATCGGTGACAAATTTCTTCACCGTCCGATGATCACGCGCAATTCTTTTGGAAATATCCAATGTTGGGATACCTTGACCAAGGTATTGCACTATTTGCCGCTTTTCAGCAGCAGAGAGATCCTTTTTCTTCCCCATTTTGCCTGAAACATGTAGCTTGCTTAATAATGTGGAACATCCTTCTTAAGTAGTTTTCCTTTGATTGGGCTCACCTGGCAAACTAATTATCACAGGTGTCTGGGATTGATTTCAATCATCCAAATAGCCCTGAGACACAATACCATCCATGAGTTTAATTGAAAAGCAAAAAAATGAATGTTTATGACCCTTAAATACAATTTGCATAATAATGTGGAACGCGGTGTACATATTCTGATGGGCCTTGGTGTACACAGCGTCCACCTAACATCCATGATGGAGCCAGAGTGCAGATAGTTGCTGTGTCAGAAGGGGATCCGTTTCTAATCTGTACGTGGATCTGTGCCAGCAGGGCTGGACCCACCCATCCTTGAATAGTGGAGGCAAACAGTCATGTCTCTCAAAACCAGATTAGCATAATAGCATCATTAGCTGCCAATTCCTCCCACTTTAAAACACTGCTATGGACGTGGATGGATATTCCAACGAGAAGCGTTTCTCTGTGCAAAATACCTCCTGCCCTCAGAGACACACATCCACTCTCTTTAATTAAAGGGTTAAGTGTGTGAGAGAGTAGGGTGAGACGTGCGAGTGATAAAGTACTTACCTCACTTACTGCAACTCTGCATGGTTTTACAGTTGTGAGAGATTTTAGAAAATATGTTAATAGAAGAATGTTGGCTGTATGCTTACTGCCTGTTCTTCTCCCAACTTTTCTAAGAAAAACTTCCAAAAAGAAACCCATTAAACTCTTGCTGTCATGTGACTGCTTCCAGAACTGAGACAACATGACAGCGAGTTTGAAAGTCCATGTGTGATCTCACTACTTTTCTTTTTTTCTTTTCTTTTCCTTCAATTAGAAAAAGGATGACAGGGGCAAGCTGGTAACACTGTGTCTTCACTGCCAAAGATTGAGAGCTTTATTTAAGAATATATGAGTCATGGGGTGGGGGGTTGGTCAACCATAATGTTCAAAAGCACTCAAGTCAAGACAGCTTTTTTTTTAGTGTGACACTGCTATCCTATTAAGATGAGAAAATATAAATAGTCTACGTTAGCATATTCATCAGAGGAGCCTTAGAGAGGACAAAAGTGTGCGAGTTCATAACGTCCAAATATATTTCATAGTCTCGGTGATATCCAGAGTGCAACAACATGAGAGACAAGTGAAGTGCTGTTGTTCCACTCAAATGGATCAGAGGAAGAAGCGGGCGTGGGGAGAGGGGAAGGGCGAAAGTGCCGTATTTATGCATGTGCAATGAGCAACAACGACACGGAGGGGAGATCCTGGCGTTCCTGCCAACAGCACATCTGGGATCAGTCCGATAAGAGTTACGCACGGCGTGTTTGTTGAAATTATAAGTAATTCTCACCATGGCGCAGTCAAGTTTCCAGCGCTACGGCACAGGGGGGTGGCTGAGCAGAGCAGAGCAGAGCTGAGCTGAAGAAGAGAGAGGGGAAACGGCTCTTAATTATCAGTCATACTAGTCATTAGCTCAAGCCAAAGCTAGATGATGACTCCCAGATGAATGAATGTCAGAAACCGCGTTCTCCCTGAACGCCAACCTTTCATGTCATTTCAACCTATGATGTATTTATATAGCAATTGCTGAGTGCGTTTCCAAATTATGTTTTTTCGTGGAAACTTAATATCGTAAGATGACGTGCAGTTTTGCTTGATTGTGTGACCCCCCTCATTGTGTGCGTTCAACCGTAGCCAGAGAGAGGCCAAATCAGCTTGTGCGTATATGTGACTGGAGCGATGCACTCAAGGTCAACAGGTCAATATGTATTTTGGGAGAGGTGAGGTCGAGCTACCAAATGCAGGAGAAAATTACTGTTTTATTCTCAACGCTGCAATTCAGAGTTTCACCAAGCAAGCTGGTTTTCATCTCAAGGTAAAGCAACAAGGTATAAAGCTGTTTTCATTGCAAAATTATAGTGAAATTGAATTTCCAAAAATGAAACGATCATCTCCTTAAATGTTAAAGAAATTGGATCATGTGGTTGACTTTTGTGTGTTGCTTGGACTAAAATATCTCTTGCACTATGGTACACTTAGACAAGGAATTTCAACAGTTTTCCAAGACAAATGCATGGACATCATAGTACTATTACTCTAATGCAAATCCTCTGTTTTGCTACAAAACCAAAATATTTCTGTTCCTGTCTTTCATAAGACATATGTCAGTTAAACCAACAGTGACAATATTTAATGCATTTAACACTTAATTCACTAACTATAGGGTAACATTGTATCTTAAGGTGACTCAGGAATAAAATTAAGTTATATTTGACGTCTGAGCAAATAAGATTTATTTAATGGACTGATAATGTCAAGTTCAGTGGTTCAATGGCACATTTTAAGACCTGAACCCATTAAAATCAATTGAGTATCAAGTTGAAGTACAGCCTACCTTCCTGCACTTCTACGAAGAATTAATGTAGTTTAACACAAGGAGCAAGAGACTATGTGGGGGTTAGATCGAGTCTAGTATGAATCAGGGTATATACGTATATACTGTAGCAGTGCTAGTTTCAGGACTGCTAACACAGTATTTGAAAGCTCTACACAAAATGTCCTCAACATTTTTTTCTTAAGGCAAAGCATTTGATATTGTCTGAAGGAAATGTTTAAAAAGTCAATGTCACACACATTTATAATGAAATCCCCACAGGTTTAGAGTATTTTAAGCCATTAAGCATTTTTATACCCCTTGGCAGCGTTTTTTGTGTTCAGCACCGATATAGGGCTAAAAGATGAATGAGATTCTCCAACACCGTACTCCAGTGAGAACTTCTCACCCAGACTGTAGTGTTAGAAACGACTCCTGCACAATATCATACAACTGCAGGCAACAGTTGCACTCAGAGTTCATACGGCTATTTATGCAATGGACGAAACCACAAGGGATGGTCAGGCTCAAAGCCATGGAAAGTTAAACACTTTAGAAGGTCTTGGCTCTGCTTGTGTTGGACCTGAACTCTCTAATGAATGGCAGCCATTTTATTTTTTTCTGAAGTGCTGTTCAACCACCCAGGCTGGCTTGGGGAATATTCACTCCAAACCTTGTGCCCCTAGGTATTTCAAAATGTGATTAATTTCAGGCAATGTTCCATGCATTTAAAAAATCGGATTTGTTATGAGAGTGATTCACAGTGGTTTAGTGAACTGCATACTGTAAAAACTTATATTGAGAAGTGTGACCTTTGACCATGAAAAGGTTTCTTTGTATAGTTCTAATAATATATCTTATATCTATTCCTATATTATACATCTATCTGTTCATTCATTTATTAACAATCTTTTAATGTTATAACTAATGATACATTACATGTTTTAAATAAATAGTTTTGAATATTTTTTCGCCTTGTTCTCAGTGAATTAGTAAGTTTCTATGTACTGTGTAAATAGAATATACTGCAAATGTATTTTTATAGCTGGATCTTTACTCTAAGAGTCACCCCTAAATTGAGTCTTTGACAGATGATTGGCCTCTTGTTCATTTGGCCCATTCACGTCACGTGCGTTAATCCAAGTGGCTTTGTTGTTTTGCTTTTGTGTTTTCGAGCCGTGTGCCAAGTCCAGTTCCTAATAACGAGGGTGACGATAGCTCTGAGTCGTCGAGAGGCCTCACTGTGCTCCACATCAATTACCTCACCACACACTCCCAGGCCAGCACCCACATCTATAAACTTTTATACGTGCAACACTGCTGCCAAGACACAGAGACGGATGTGATGATTCACTGTAATGTTGTTCTTTTTCTTTTTTGATATAGTTCCTCAACAAGTTCATGTGGCATCATTTTGATGGGAGATGGTTTACATTTGGAGAACACAAACATCTTCAAACCGACCAAGCAGAGGCGAGCCAACATATTAACATAATGTTCGTCAATGGCGATGGCACCAAAGATGTGTTCTACATTCTTGTGCTCGTTTCTCGAATCCTGTCCCTTTCTACTATTCAATTTATTCAACAAAGTTCTGATAGTGCTGAAGTCTGAAGGTCATACTTGAATGCACATGGATGTGTTTTGCCATTACTGATGGGTGCATCCAGTGAAGAAAAAAACAGGCCTCTCCTATCGGACACAACAAAGCAGTTGTCTGCATAATGTCATGACCCTCATGTTCGTTGCTGGTTTTGTTACAGTTCGGATAATGTTTTCTCTGCTTCTTTAATTTGTCTGTGTTGAATGCTGGTACACCTGAGTTAGCCTGTGCACCAATAAAAGGTTGGCTAAGGTAGTTATGTTGGTTGGCTAGGTTTAGGGTAGGCACTACCTTGCTCTGTTCTGTTAGTTCATGTTTTATTGTTTCCTTAATGTACCACTACATTCCTCATCTCCACACATGCACTTACATACACCGCTGACATTACCGATTTTTCCACAGTCATCCTGCGATTGTTTATTTGATGTCTTTTCTGTTAAATAAATCCTTGTGTTTTCTCTTAAATGGCGTGCATTGCTTTCTTTTCTATTGATTGAGCCAGGGTTGTAACAATAGCAATTGTTCTCTTCTGTGGTCATCACAAATAGCAGCTGACTGTGGGACAGACTGGCTCAGATCTGTAAGATCAGCACCAGGTCATCGTAGGATCTGATCTGGTTGAGAGTCAGGCGTAGCCCTCAGAGCTATGTGAGTGGGGGTTTAATGGCAGTGCCATGACTGAGTAGGGAAACTGCCCCTCAGCTTGCACAACAGCCCCATAAGGTGATAGCAGCTGACTGTACAAAAAGACCCAGAGCCGATCCGCCTGACACAAGCTAGTTCTGTTAAAGAGTCTGCTGTGGTCTGAGTAGTTTCATTATCTAGTGGTTGGCTGATTCGCAAAGGTCTAAATACACTGGTGGGAGGCCACACTTATCTGCATAGTATACTGCAGGATCGCCCCATACGAAGTCAAGTAAAAACAATAAAATAGAATTAAAAAATCAGGCTGATCTTACATGACCAACTCGGGTAGCCACTAATTATGACACATACAGTATACGCAACCTGGATCTGGTGCAGGTCCTGTGCAGGATCCACAGCTAGTGCAGAGAGAGCGGCTTGTTCTACTGTAAAAAGGCGCCGGTGGCGCAGGGCCAAGCTATTTACAGGGGGAAAAGCATGAAAGCGCTGATCACCTCGGGCCTGCTGCACTGCCTCTCTCGAGCAGGCACCGGAGTAATTAAACACATCTGCATGTTTGCCTTGGCAGGGACTGGTGGGAATCGTGCCTCCGAAGCGCTCACCGGTGGTCCCAGCGCTCTGCAATTGACGGAGATGATCTATGGGCCCCCCCCCCCCCCCCCCCTGCCGCACACACTACTCTCACTGATCCTGACCGCACTCTGATGAGGACTGAGAACCGTGGCGAGAACAGGGGTTGCAAGTCTGGAAGCACTTCATCCTCATCACTTGCATCACGCTCTGAAAGCTTGTGGCAAAAGTTTTGTGGACAAACCTTTGTCTTTAATATTGGACAATGTGTGAAACCACGGAGAAATTGCAAAGTTTGTTTCTCAATCATCACAGTCTTAAGGAATAGAGGAATACAAAAACAGAGAAGATATTTGATTAGTTTTGACATTTTTAAGTGCTGATTTATCTCATTTACTTAATGGTCCTCAGATCTTTCCCTGAACTACATCTTATTGAATAGTGCTATGGGCAAGTGTGTCCGCAAGTTACAGCAGACATTTACACTTTCGCTAGCCCTAACAAGGAATGTAAACATGGGAGCACCATTAAGACACACACACACCCCACACCATACTATAAAAATACATTCACACACACTGCACATGCGAAAGCTTTTTACAGAAGATGCTCTTGTAGCTTCACTGCAAAGAACTGGCAAGGTAGTTTTCTACAGCAGCACAGCAATGGTCACTGGAGACCACAGCATTATGTTTTTCAGTGCTAGCCCCTCAGTGACTCTCACCACTTACAGCCAATATCACTTAACTGTGTGTGTAGGAATCAAAGAAAATACATCGACCAAACCCATCCAATTTCACACATCACCTCAGAAACCGATAGCCAACTTACATTTACATTACATTTAGTCGTTTAGCAGACGCTTTTATCCAAAGCGACTTACATATGTGCGACTTACAATGCATACACATTTTACATTTACACTGACGGCACACTGCACATCAGGAGCAATTAGGGGTCCAGTGTCTTGCTTGAGGACACTTCGACAGGGAATCGAACTAGCAACCTTCTGATTACTAAAGACTTCTTTACCTCCTGTACCACTGCCGCCCCAACTGACAAATTCTTTTTGCGTCTTGTGTATGTTTACCCTCTGCACAACAATAAAAGTGCTATTGTATTGTTGGTTGCTAGGAGTCACTCCCCTGCATTTATATGGATCTAAAACAGAGATTTTAAGTTTGGCACTGAAACAAACCAAATTGGCATTGATAAAAAAAAATGTGGAACATTGGCATTGAAACACTTGAATTATTTAGAGACTTTCATGTCAGTTATTTGCGCTGTTATTGTTACTTATTCACTTCAGATTCAGATTGTCATGCCTACCTTGTCTCACCAAAGATAACCTCTTGCACTGTCGACCTCCTGACTGAGGACAGGGCTGGGCTTTTCTGTTGTTTTCTAAAGAAGAAGAAGTTTTGCTAACTGTAACCTATGATGGCGGTAGTATCAGGTCACTGCCGTAAACTCACAAAGCATCCACACACCAGTATTAAATAGGATGCTATGCTATCTTAAGTCATGACTATCTAGTGAGCCAAAAGGCTAAACAACCAGATGGCTGGAGGGATGGCTACTTACTTTAGCTAGTACTAAGCCAACTTTCTTCTCAAATACAATTAAGCGTGTATAATTCATTGCATTTCATTTTCACATGTTTGAAAAAGGGATTGATGCTCTACTAACCATTTCACACTGTTCATCAATCAGCTCCTGCATTGATGCGCAACAGAGTTCTGTGTGCGAGCATCCCTGCTGCTGTGAACCGATTTCCTCCTGCAACTTTTGGAAGAACCCAATACCATAGGGAAAGGGTGTATGAGACTTTTTGAGGTATGATCATTTCAAGAATACTTTTTTTAAGTTATAAAATATTTTTCTTGTAATCCCGATGTGTGTGTGTGTGTGTGTGTGTCGGGAGGCGGGGGGCGGAGGGCGGAGGGCGGGGGGTCACTTGAATGGGCATAATGCCACTGATTTAAAGGACAAAATGGTTTAGGTGAGTAAATGGTAAGTCAGGAAGGTATTACGTTGATGTTCCACATAAAATATCCAGTGCAGATAAACTTCAATCTTCTGTATAAGACAATTTACATTGTGGTACCTGAAGGAAAATTACAATGTGCTCTCTACCAGATTCCAGTCTGCGGCTGTGGTCCAAGCTGACACCCCTTGTAGTCCACATTGCCCCTCTGATGCCCCACTAATGACGGGTGATGGGGCAAGTCGAAGGTGTCCAGTGCCAGCCATTAGTAACTGTACTCTCACTTCCAGCAGGCCATTTTCATTTCCATTAATTTCTCAGCAGAAATGAGACTGCACAGATAATGACTGTCAATCTAATTAGAGTAAATTAGAGTACACATTAGTGTCTCGCTCAGAAATGTGCCTACCCACTGCCAGGTCCTTTATTCATTATTCCATTGACTTTATACGCCATTTGAATGAGGTTTCTGTGCGTGTCCTAAATTAGCACATTTGACATGTTCACAACTGGGATCTGTCTGGCTGCTCTCTGTTCATCTCCGATAGATGCTCCCTTTTTGTTGACCATGCACTGGGCACCTCTGGGGGAGAGAGACGGAAAGGGTGGGCAGGGTTCATCACAAACATCCTCCATCCTGGAAAGTCATTCTAAATACAGAACAAAAAACTGATAGACTAATAGTGTAGTGTGGAACGACAGGAGGAGTGGTGACCCACACCCACTGGAACAGAGCACGTACAGGGATGAGGCCAAAGCATCAGTTTCGGTGGAGCACCCATTTGGCTATTGATGGTACCTTTCAAAGTGGAAGCATTGGTACCACTCTCATGGAGAGGTCAACATGAAAACAACAGAATGAAACAGGCGTCATACAGCCCTATCCAGTGTCACCCTCTTTCACGTATTATGTGCACAAATAGTCTTTGAGCTCTTGCAAAAGATGACCTCCACTAAGGGATATTTCTCCTGAAGTTTATCCCGTGTCCCTGTTGATTCTGCACATAAACAGGAACAGTGAATAAGAGGACCTTGAACAGATTTATGTGTGGTTCTTACCAGGGCCTTAACTCTTTCAGACACTTCATACTCAGTGCAGCAAACTCCCCCGAAAAACTCTGGCAGCCTTTAAAGCCAGAGTGTAATCTACCTTCTGTTTGTTGAAGTCTAGTATCTCAACAGAGCTAAATCCTGGCAGTTTGATGATTTTTAGCATGCCAGATAGATCTGTCTCTTGGTATTTCGTGCCTGGCGGAATGGAAGCATCCTACAGTGTGTGTGTGCCACCAGAGACTTTTTATATGATAAGCTGCATTTATTTCTGGGCCCCTCTGTGCTTTGTTTATGCCTGGAGCCTGACGTTAAAGCATGATGTCAAAACCAGGTCTGTCTGTTTGTGCAGGGCTCCTGACACCAGGCTATTTAATGGCAGAATTATGAGTTGTGGATGGATGGATCCTTGTCCAGAGGCTCCTTCAAGATCATTGCCCCACGCTGTGCAGATGTCACCAACGACCCCGGAGACTCTCATCTCTGTAAACAAATGAGCGTGTAAGCACGCCAGTAACTGAGGCACAAACACCATATTTATCTCATTAAGCATCCTTGATTCTCTTTTGGTCAAAGTGTGCCTTTGATATGACTGCCAAATTGTATTCTGCAGTATGTTGAACTCATTTGCCCCGATGCCCTGAATTCTATTGTACTATTTATGTCCTTCCACAGCTCTCCAAAGCTCTGGTTTTCATTGTCTGTTTGTCATAGATTTGGTTTTACTTCAATCAACCAAACTCTTGTTTTGATCTTAGTAAATTAATTTCAATACGGAATGTGTTTCAAATGTGCCTTTCAGCTCAGTTTCAACAAATTGTGGCATTTTACTTGATCAAACTAATTACATCTTTGATTGCTTTGTAAGCCCTCTCTGCCTGCATGTGACGTATTCTAAATGTCCACGTTCTCGCAGGTTAACCTCAGAAACATCTAGAAGAATGAATAACGATCTGATTTTGTCTCTGGATGGACAAATGTTTCGGGAGCACTTCACTTGGATGATCCG
>NC_045154.1:10814421-10874421 GCF_900700415.2 Clupea harengus | reverse complement strand
CCAGAGGCACCTGGGTCTGCTACTGCGGTCTCGGAGAGGGACGTGGACAGACTCCCCAGCGGGTCTGGCCCTGATCTGGCGCCGGGCCGATGGTTCGGCATCAGATGATGGGAAGGATCAGGTCCAGAATATGGATGCCATTTGGGATGGTGCCTGGTGCTGTCTAGAGTTATGGAGAACCTGGCCTGTGCAAGAGAGAGAGGTAATGCAAACCACTCTGATAGCAAAGCCCACAGCTAAGTGCCTCAACCGTGTGGGTGTGTTTATGTGTAAGTTGGTGTGTGTGTACGATATATATTCACAGTAGAGCACACCAACACCACATAATCTGTATATGTGCATTTGTATGTGTATGTATGTGTGTAATTATATGTATGTGTGTGTGTATGTATGTGTGTGTGTATGCATTTCACTCTGTTAGAGACCCCTGTCTAGGCTTGTTAGTGGTATTTGCATTGCGTGTCGATGTGGCAGTATAATAAAGCAGACGCTAGTGGACTTAGTGGAGGATTTAGTCCACTCCAGACCTCTCCTGTGATGGATGAAACCAATCTCTGGCTCCGACAGGTCCTCCGCTCTAATGGGCCTTCTGGGAACGGCATCAGCCAATCCTGCGAGGGGCTGCAGAACTAAACACCCACACGGGGCCCGCGGTGGAGGGCCCAACGGGACAGGCAGCCCCCTGGACTGGAGCTGACTGTAGTAGGATAGGACAGGCCCGTGCCAGATCAGGCCCACACCCATTCTGGAGTCAGTTACCTTTAGGGACCATTAAAAGGAAAAAACATGTGGTGCTTATAGCAACAGAATACATGTAATGTAATGGGGGGGTGGGTGGAAGATGTTCACCCCTGGAAAGAGCAGATAATTTTTTTTTAATCTGTCACGATGTGTGCATTAGCCAAAGATGGATATTTGTACTGAAGGCGTGCGTGAGGTGTGTTGGCCGCCCCTGAAAACCACAGGCAGCGATTTTCGCGGGGCGCTGCTCGACAGAGTCTGTCCAGCTTCGCCGAGTCGAAGTCCCACTGCCATGTTTGTGTTCACTGAACGCCTGGTTTGTGCTGACACAAAGCGTTAAGTGCTACACCGACATACTCCGTTAACGGCAAGCCGTCAGAAATGCCCCGGCCATCTAGATGATAACTTCAGGCATGGGCTGCTTTTATGACAGATCTACGGTCAGTCAGGACTAATGGCGACGTTCTTGCGCCTAATTTAAAGCTCAACCATTCGGCTGCCCACACCACACCGAAAGGCTCTGAGATCGCACTTAACAGATGGTTAGAAATCTAAAGGGGCATAACAACAGACGATAATGCTCGCGTCCACATGCCGGACTCCCTGAGTGCAGTATTAGTGAAATGAACCATTAAAATCAACAACGTCCAGACTGAATAAACACAGCACAGTGGAGGCCGTCGATGCAAAAACACATAGAGGCTCTACGCCAAGTATAGAAGAGCTGAGAGTGTAATTTCATTTGAAGTCAAAAAACTAGAAAAAACCCTTGAACATTTTCATTGAGCCAGCACGAGGGGCTGGGTGGTGGTCATGGAAACAAGAGTAGCTCAGTACATGTGGGCCTCTGTACAGGTCTGTATTAAGAACATGCAGTGGCAGAGACCTGAAGGGAATGGAAAAGGAAGTGCAAGTATAGACCTCAGTAACATACCCAACTGAAGTTCCTCACTCCAGAAACGCAGCAATGTCTTCAAGGGGAACAAGATGATGTTCAAAGAGGGCACCTGTTCTCAAGGAGTCTCACCTTGTGCACGGAGATGCAAGCCTAGACAACAACAATTTCAAACTGTGTCCGTGTGCCAGAAGGCAAAGGCAGGGTTCAATTTGATTTGTGCACAACCCTTGTACATACTGCATTATAAGCAGACAGTCATGTCAGCCATTTCCCAACACTCGGATACTCTGTTTGAGCTTCAACAGATATGCTTTACTGTCACTGTTGTAACAATGGTTGGCACATCATGCTATGTAATTATTTCACACTAGATGATAATCAGGCCTTATGGCAACTGTCGTAAGCATAATAACCTCATGCTGGGCCGCTGTGTCATTTTATAACAATTACCACAGAGCAGCATACTGTTTTGGGAGATGGCTGTAATTACAGTATGCACAGGAAGATTATCTAAAACAATTTGCTCGTGTAACCCTGGAGTGTCATAAATAAGAAAGTAACACAACTACAAAGAAAAAGTGGTAGCTTTCTCTGTCAGATGAGTTTTCTGTTAACTGCTTTTAAAGGGATGAATACTACTTATATACACATTTTGAAAGAACTATATCTCACATGTAATACATATTCAAATTCATGTGTATGTCTTCAATTTGAGAAAAACTGAAGCTGATGTGAAATGTGTTTGGACAGGCCTGAAACCTTGGCTGGATTTTATTGAACCCTACAGAAACATCCATGACACATGGAACATGTGTTTGCGTTACAGACCCTGAAAATCTGCCATAAATGCACAGTGAGTATGACATGAAATCGTAACGGTGCATGTCAATCAAGAAACCAAGCCTGCTTGGTCTGTTGTAGTGCTGTTGTCTCTCTCTCTCTCTCTTTCCAATCACAGTGTCAGGCTTGACTGAGAATAATCCTCTCTGCGTCTACCTGAGGGCGTAGCGGCAGGAGCAAAGGCAAGGCTGCCTTTCCGATTGGTCACGCTGGGCCCCAGGGACACAGACAGGTGGTAAAGCTGTCGGCCTCTCATTCCTATGCAGCACTTAGCCTTGGCCCACTGGCTTCACGACAAAGAGAGAGGGAGAGAGAGAGAGACAGAGAGGGAGAGAGAGAGAGAGAGAGAGAGAGAGAGGGGAAGAGAGAGAGTGAGGGAGAGATAGATAAACCTCCACTACTCTCCGTGCTGCAAACTCAGCTTTTCCAAAGGGAGTGACATTGGGAGAGTCGTGCCCCCTTCCACCACCCCACTTGCACCCCGCACCCAGACCATTTTACAACCCCACCTTTCTCCCCCACCCATTTCTCCTGATGCCTCTCCATCTTGCTCTAAACTGATCTCCAGCTGCCGGTGAGTCTGGAAGAACTGGGGGTGGGGAGGGCTGGGGTGAAGGAGGGAGGCTGGGGGGGGGGGGGGGGGGGGGGCGTTGTAAGGACAGTCGAGCGCCTCAAGACTTTCACATCCGTCGACAACACTGCGACTAATCAATTCTGGCAACAGCCTGCACGCTGACTGCACCTGCTGACAAGAACAAAAACGCAGCGGACACCGCAGTGTTTCCAGAGAGTTCCAGAGTGTTTTGCGGAAGCGTCCCAGAGAATTCCCGCTGCTTGGCTGCCGTGTGCGCGAGGTGGGACAGAGGACAAGGACAAGAGGCTACAAACATGCCCAAAAGATGACTGAATTTGACGAGGGGACAAAAAGACGAGACAGGGCTGTCACTTCCTGTGCGTCAAACCTCCCTGCAGTCTTGGCTCGCCCCGCTGTGATTGCACAGCATTTATGAGGCTCTTGGCAGCACCTCTGTACCCAATAAATCCTGTGAGACAGCCATTTTGGAGAAACCAGGCTGTGTTTTATGGCACAGCCTCTTCGAGGAGGGTGATTATACCCAACAAAGCCAGGCGAATCTGTGACTTCCAGTGGGGGGGACAAGAGGCCACTGGAATCTCAGTAATAGTCTGTTTGTGAGAAGATAGAACGCTGCCCCAGACTAAAGAGATACAGCCTTGCAGTGGCTGACCCAAAGTAGCTTTTTCTATGGTTTTATCTCAGTCACATATTTGTTTGGACTCTTGCACACACACACACACACACACACACACACACACACACACACACACACACACACACACACACACACACACACACACACACACACACACACACGCACACACACACAAACACACACACACAGTGAAATTATCCTGAAATCAGGAGACATAATGGAAGCCCACACAAAAGCCTGGGATTCCATTAGACAACCATTTCATTCCTCTGTTGATGTTCATTCATCGTTTGCCCTTTTCATAACCAGATTGAGAACTCTATCCATTTGCTTTTGTAACTCAAGACAAAAAAAATCACCTATTGTCAGGTGTTTTTGTTAGAAGCTGACACCTCAGTCACATTGTGTATTTATGTAATTTTCTTTATGTCAAAGATATGCACACTGTTTTAAAGAAATAAGATAGCAGACAGGATGGTAGACACATCTGGTTTTCTAGTGGCAACAAAATCAAAATGTGACTTTCACAATGCTCTGCATTCTTGTGCAAATTTGTTTAGCAAAGGGATGACAAAGAAACATAATTTATACCTTCCCGCAACCCATTCAGGCAGTGTCCATGCATTTTCATGAGCGTTATCTGACGGCAGCATCAGCATTCAGGTAGAACATCGGCGCTTGTCCAAACGTGTTCTCTGTAAATTAAGTCCGGCAGAGTCGGTAGGCACAACAATGTGCCATGTTGATAAATGTGTTGTCATTTGAATGGCTCACGTGCCTTCTATTTACAATTCATGAGGGGGTTTAGGGAGGAGGCATATGTTTATCCTTTATGACTTTCTGGGCCTCAGTGTCTTTCCTAAGAGGAATTATAATGCGTTAGAAGGAGGTTGGCAAGTGCTTGACGAGAGGAATATTTCATTATGATAACACTGTCACTAGTGTTTGGTTTACAGATTGAAAAATGAGCACAGCCTGAACTTCACTGTATGGTATGCGAGGATGCCGACTTCTTCTCCTCCCTAAACCACAAGATTCCTCGTCTCAGCTGCAGTTAACTCTGCACAGATCCGGGCCCTTCTCTGGCCCTGATCAGGCCCAAATCTGCTTCAGCGTTAGCAGCTATCTGAGGTGTTAGCCTGATGGATCATGCTAGAGGAAAGGATTTCATATCTTCAGTCTGATTCATTTTGGAGTCATATCTCTCCCTCTCTTTGTTGCAGAGGAAAGGACATCACTGATGCCGCTCCACAGATTCAAAAATGGGGTTATTTGTTTGAGTTCAGCCAGACAGCTTCCGCTCGGAGCAGGCTCAGTTATTGTTATATGGATCTCGTTAATGAGGCTGGTGGTTTGTTATGCGATTACATCTCAGTCTTTTTATAACACGCTCTCCTTCAGTCTTCCTGAAGGAGAGGAGAGCACAGGAAATAGATTACTGTGATCCATCACCACACAGAAGTCATACCACAGCAGGAGGCTTGCACCACCCACCACCCACCACCCACCCACACAGGAGCTCACTCAGGCCCAGGAATGTGGGTCCGACCCGGGCCTGGTCTGTTCCAGAGTCAGCTGAAGCCTTAGGAAACTCATTACTGTTATTTCCATTCAGGGAAATTATGGAAGACTTTTTCGTTTCATCCCTGACATGGCTTTTGTATTTGTTGTATCATCACAAGTATATCAGCTATTATGTCAAATCAATCAATCACAAGATCAATCGATCAATTTATCAGTCAGTCAGTCAATCAATTAATCAGTCAGTCAGTCAGTGTAGCTGATTAAAGTCAGACACAGAGGGCACAGCTCCGGGATGCTCGTTCACCTCCACCTTTAGCAGAGTTGCGGCTCATTAATACTGGAGCTGGCCCCGTCAGGACTACATTTGTGCTGCTATAGGCTGCTCTCTGTGCCTCTGTGTATACATTTGATCACAGATTTGTCTTTAAGTTGGTTATTATGCTTGTAAATAGGTTCTGTAGATTGCAAGTGTAGACCAGCATTTATCATAAGTAAAAAGTAATTGGAGTTTTTAAAGGAAATAACATTATGATACTGGTCACTTGTTGTCTCCCTCTCTCACCATGAGAGTACCATAAGTTTGTAAAGGGATTAGGAGTGAATTTACAACACGTCTCGTTAGTCCTCCAACCATACATAGAACCCATCCCTCAGGACGCTTTGTGCTGTATGGTATATTACGCTATGCATTATCTGTCTTTATAAGAATTATGGACGTGTCTTAGCCTGTTTTTGCAGTGTGGCTCTGTGTTGATGTAAAGTCTCATATACATGTTATGATTTATCTCTCTTTCGGGTGGAGAGGCTGGTTATAAACGATCATGCATATGGTGGGATATAAAGCCGTGAAGACTCTCTAATGCGGCACAGGTTTGACTCTGTTGATGTTATTCATGCAAAGCCATGTGTGAGCTCTTGGGTTCACAGCGACATGTTTCCTGAAACGTTGCATTATGACAGCACTTTGTGGGAAATAGCTGTTTATGTGCTTACCATGGATACCCCTTTACGGAGTACAGACAATGGATCCAGCCCTAATCTAGAATGGGTTTGTGCCAGATTAGGACTAGTTCCAGTCCAAAAACTCCTCTCTGGAGTGGATCTAAAGAACATTGAACAAGTCTACAGAGAGTCTGACCTGCCTTAAAAATAATAGGTCAGTCGTAAACAGAGGTCAGTCTTCACGGACCTGGCTACACATGACGAGTAAGAGTAAGGTTATTTATGATGTTAAAATTGGGACCGCAGAGCCTTTTTTGGTCGAGCCCAGCCTCGCTACCTGTCCTGCAGACTCGACAGCACTGGAGCAGAAATCAAATTTCCTCTTCGGCAAGACCGGCTCTTTGTTCGTAGGAAGCCGTGGCTTGGCAGAGGGCCGGAGATGCCCCCGCTCTCAGGTCAGATGCGCTCGCGTGTAATCCCTCCCCTAAAGCCCCTCCTGCCGAACAATAACACACAGCGACAGGGTCCTGAGGGCGCTAGCCTCGCGTGCGTCACAGCCGTCCCTTGCCTCTGAAGACGCAGAACGTTCGTTCCCTCAGCTTGGAGGCACGAGGCCACTCGACGCGGAGATCAAAGCCACGATAGGTCGCCGCCGCATTCCTCCCCATATTTGTTTGATAACAGCTGGCAGATTTGCCATATAACAACATAATAAGAAAAAGGTCCTCATAAGGAAACAGTAAGCCCCTCTCTCCCTCTCTCTTTCTCTTTGCAATCCAGGCTCCTCTGGATGCACGAGGCAATAACGTAACCTGCTGGGGAGGGCTGTGGAAATGCGTGGCAGATGTTATTTATTTCCTCTGAGCTGGACATAAGGGAGTCGGCGAGTCTGTGCTTAATGCCCTGATAAAAATGTGCATTTATTGATAGAGAAGCAGGAAATCAAATCGCATTGTGATGTGATCTTCGGTAATGGAAAAATGTTCTCTCCTTCCTGGCCCGTGGTGTTGTCAGGCCGGTGGTGCTGTGGTCATTTCTGCAGCTCTGCACTCTCTCTCTCTCTCTCTCTCTCTCTATCTATCTCTCTCTCTCTCTCTCTCTTTTCCCATTCCTCCTCGGATGAAATGCTTGTGACAGACTGCATTAATGCATGTTCACTATCATGAAACATTCATGACATTTTTTGTAAATGACTCCCCGTGGAGACTGATTAATCACTGCCTGACTGGAGGTCATTAGATGGTGATTTGTGGTGGTCTGGGTGGGGCGAAGGAACAGGAGATGCAGGCAGAGAGCAGGCGGAATGCATAAAGAGACATGGCAAACGGTTACATTTTTATTCAATACTGTAATTAAATTAATTTTGTTTCATTATTTTTTACCATATTTATCAACACTGGAATGCAACCTCCCATCCCTATAATATCTCAATTACATATAGCTATTCTTTCAGATAGTATGCCAACTCTGGCATATCAAAACTAAGACCACTATCCTCCCAGAGTAAGACATTTGCCATATGCAAATGTAATGAACAAGTCTCCATGTACAGCTGACATCAGTCAATGTGATCATTTATTCCAAATCACATTAAGTATAATAATGTACAGTGGCCATGGAGACCAAAGCACAAAAAGAAAAAGAAAATGCAAAAACACAAACTGTGGAGTATTCCAAGTATGTGGTTACGTGACAAACCTGGGTAAGTTAACTCAGAGTAAGTGGGAAACCTTCTAGAGGAAGAGCCCTATGGCTTTGTTTTGCTAGGAGAATGAAGGCATAGATCTCTACTATTAGGTGGTTTATTACATACTCTGAATTAATTTACCATTAATCCCGCTTTGTCACATACCACATACTACACTAATACTGTACTATATAAATGAAAACAAAAACAAAGCTGTCCAATTACTGAAATAGCTCATCAGCTGCACTGCAGGGCTGCAAGTTTTGCACTCCTGTGCCACCATCATTCTATCTGTACACAAAAGCCAATTGATAACTTATGGAAAGATTACATTACGCCCAGATTAAAAGCTTCTAAAATTCATGTTGACATGCTATGTTTGTTTTAGCCTCTAAATCACAATATATTAAAGTTCCTCCTACTCTCAGGCCCGCATAAACCACTCGCACCAGGCAACCAGTTGTGCTTCCTTCACTGACACTGCTCCAAGACCAACCATTAAACAACTACGGAAGTACAGCCTCCTTTGAAATTCAATACCTAGTCTGTCGCTCAGTCCAAATCATTAATTCTGGCCAAAATGAAAGGTTTGGTATGTGGAACAACATAAACACTGACAGTGCTGAAAGGTCTATGGGTGAATATAATCTCCTCCTCATCTGGAAATGTTGCATGCAAATGCACAGTCTGGAACTTCCATTCAGATGGACAAGATCATAGCTTTTGCTTGGCAGCCTCGCGTAGGGTTACCATGCGTGAATTAATGCTTCTGAGGGGGAAAGCTACGAAAGGGGAAGCTGCAGCTCATCAATAGGAGCCCCATCTTCCTTTGGAAATGACCTGATGTCTTCTCAGGATTCATGAGTTAGCTGGAATAACTGACATCAGTTAGAAATGGGATACAAAATGCAAGGGAAGTTGGAAATGTAAGGAATGAATAAATCATGTGTATGTACATTTATAAATACAATAATATTTCATACATAACATGGTTGAACTCCATGTATTGAAAACAGCACTGAACATTTCCCCCCCCCCTGGGTTGAAGTCCAGTAAAAAGTGGAATGCTGGAGAGGAGAGAGAGTCTTGTGTGGAAGTGTGTGTGCTGTGTGAGGGAGTCTTGTGTGGAAGTGTGTGTGTGTGTGTGAGGGAGTCTTGTGTGGAAGTGTGTGTGCTGTGTGAGGGAGTCTTGTGTGGAAGTGTGTGTGCTGTGTGAGGGAGTCTTGTATGGAAGTGTGTGTGTGTGTGAGGGAGTCTTGTGTGGAAGTGTGTGCGTGTGTGAGGGAGTTGGCCGCTGCTGCTGCCGCGGGGGCACACGTGTGCTGTGCTCTGACTGACGGGCCAGGTCATCGGTCGTAACTGCCATATGAGAACCACCTGGGCACCGCAAGCCTGCTGGTCGGAATGATCGGCCCGTTGGTCGGTAGATCGGCCTGTGAACGAACATGCAGGCTCCTCTCACACGCTGCTGCCTCGCGGTTCCTGCGCAGTGTGACGCGCCGTGAGAATGCAGCCCTGGCGGCCGAGCATGTGCAAGACATCACACCGCGGGTCGGCCAGGACACTGGGTGGAGGCTGCCGCCTGTCAACGACTGTGAGTGTGTGTGTGTGTGTGTGATGCCAGATGTGGACACCATGTCTCTGTGTCTCCATCTGGGAGTATTTACATATTTTTTTTCCCTTTTTGGGGGCCGCACAGCAAAAGCAGAAGATATCAATTTGAGATCCTTTTTATGACACTTTTTAACAAATTTGCAGGAGGGATTTCAACATCCTGTAAAAAGGGCCCCTTCCACGCAAGATGATCTTTACAACGCTGATAGCAGACCGGCGACATCTGGAAGATGGGCCAGAAAGTGATTCTGCTCTCCTCCAAAGGTTATTTGGTGTTTGAGAACAGGATGTTTCTTCATATGCAAGCATGCTAAAAAGAAATTCTAGTGGAACGTCGCAAAGAGAGGTTGCCATGTCCATTTAAATATAAACCTGATGAGCAGCTTTACTTGAAATATACTGGTTAAAAACAAAACTGCTCTGGCAGCAACCAGTGGCATCCACGGGCCGAGCCAGCTTCAGCAGAAAGCATCCAGCAGCAGAACACTGAGGAACGGTCCCAAGTGGTGAAAAGAGGCATGTAATTTAAGAGGCCGTGCCTCCCTTGTCCAATTCAAAGAACAATAAAAGACCATGTGCTGCCATATAACAGATATGTGTGAATAAACTGCATGTATAATTAAAGAGCACTACTGAAACTTGTTTTCTCTTTTGTTGATCACTGAATTGAAGTCAGACCACCACAGCAGGACACCATTTCTTTATTGTGGAAAAAAGCAACACTGGGAAACTCTACTCTGGCACAATTTTTTTTCCTTGATATTACAAAACCCCCAAAAGGCTACAAATCTTGATAATTTATACAAATACAACAAGTTCTCAAAAATAAAACATTTTTTTTTTTAAATTTAGTAAACTCTCTCAGTGCTCTGCGAGCACAAACACACACTCACTCACCGACTCACGCACTCGCACACACACACACACACACACACACACACACACACACACACACACACACACACACACACACACACACACACACACACACACACACACAGACACACACACACACACACACACTCACACACACACACACTCACACACACACCCAACTGCTTGGAATCCCTGAGTAGAGACACAAAATGAAAGGTCTGAGTTCCTCTACGTCTCCCACAAAAGAGAAACAATAAGAGGGACAGAGAGAGTGGCAATGAAGGGGTGGAGGGGATTTATGTTTGTTTTCAATCATTTTCACCATGGCAACAAAATTTGACTTCCCTTAAACATCAGTAACTAATAATGAATGGATACAAACTAAGACAGACAGACAGACAGACAGACAGACAGACAGACAGACAGACAGACAGACAGACAGACACACACACTGTGAGAACTATGCATCAATGAGAACATGAGGGGGAATGCACTACCTGGATACAGTACTACAGTACTGCACCCCCTCAGTTAAGGAGAGATAAAGATATCCCAACATTACACTGTTGCACTGAGACATCTATGTCAACAAAACAATACTAGCTGGATCCCTACTTTACTTTACTTTGAGTGTTAGGTTGTGAACAGTGATACTACCCGTAATCTCACTCAATGAAAACACACACACACGCAAACATTTTCCCCAGTCTTTCTTTGTGAAGACAACCAGACAAGTGAACCCACACCCACACCCACACACAGACACAGACACAGACAGACACACAGAGAGACACAGACACACCCACACACACACAAAACAAACAGACAAAAAAACACACAATTCAATTTACAATGCTCTGAAAGCAAAACTTGAAAAGTCTATCAAACAAACTATACTTTTTTGTAGTGATGTGCCTCCTTGTGATGTCTGAAATACAACACAGTCCCAGCTGGATTGCTTTCCATGGAATCACAAAAGACAAATTTGAAAGGAAATGAAGAGACCTTCACAAACATACACATCTTGCAGCTTCTTCCTCAGCAATATGCTCCCAGTTTGTTTGATGGATATTAACACTGCAAGAATAACATGGTAACACATACAGAGAATGGAAGCAGAAATGAGCGCTGAAATTATAAAACAAAATAAAGGAAAAAAGGAACAAGATGATTTAACACAATTACTTCAATATACTTCAGAAAAACCATGTGATTTAACATCTCAAGGCTTGTACTTTTAAATCTTTAAAGCAAGATAATGTAGCCTTTTATATATTATGTTTCATCTATACACTCCAAAATAAGGAATTACACAAATAAACTAATTTTACATATAGACAGTCCCTTCAACAATTCTGGTGCAGTGATGGACTGAGAGAAGCAAATCTGGTAAAGACAAACATGGCCAATCAGAACTCTCATTCCCCAGCTGTCTCTGAAAGAATTTAAATATGTTTTTATCTTGAGGATGCCTTCATTAACCTTAAGCACGATCTGATTTAAATATGTCTTACCTTGAGGATGCCTAACATAAGAAGAAAGTACCGTTGCTGTGTCAGGCCGTCACTTTCCTTCAAATTCCACCGAACAACAGTCAACATTAAGGGAAGCTCATTCAGTGGGCACTGCGACACTTTTGTGTAAGCTACCTCGAAGACGTACACACACAAACGCCATGTGAGGAGAAAATAAATAATATAAAACAACTCTCAGACTCTCTGCTAACACTTCAGTTATTCAACCTTCATTTTAAGGCAAAGTACAACTAGGTATCTGTCCTTTCTGCTCTGTCCTTAGAGTTAGATAATCACTTCAACACTTAAGTCCTTCTTATTATTTAGTCCGAAGTGCTCCACAGTCTGTCTGTTTCTGAATGTGCACCTGACAAAGTCAAGAGAACATTTAAGAAGCCGTTCAGAAGGCCATTGTGTCTTCCTTCCATGTGGCTGAAATTGTGAATTTTGGGATGTACTCAATTTCAGACGGTAGGAAAAGGAGTGGGTTATATCACTCTAAGACATGGAAGGTGATGGTAATGAGTGATTAACTGAACAGGCTGTGTGTTGTATGAGGGAGTGTAAAATGGACCCATACGCAGGTCACTGAACAAACTAGGCCTTCAACAGAGAGTTTACACACAGGACGCCAGACGACAGCTCACTTTGGAACCAGATCTGGTGTTGTGCCGATGTGGATCAGTCAGATCTGGGTCGGACCAACTGTACTATCAGCTGGAAACATCAGGAAACCTTTGCCCTTCAAGACCCAAATTTACAAGATTGGCGCTTGCACGCACGCACACACACACACACACACACACACACACACACACACGCACGCACGCACGCACGCACACACAAGCATGCATGCATACTCACACAGACAACCATATTTAACCGTACTTCAAAACCATGGGGTGTGTAGTTATATGATATTTGGTATTAGTTTATGATAGGCTACCATAGAAAACAGTCTCTCTTCAGTTTTCCACACAACAGCAAACAAGGGAACCAATGGTAAACTAGTGATATTACATTTCTACAATGTGCAGAGAAACTGGCGGAAACAATTTCACCAAGAGTTAATAATAATAAAAAAAACAAGAGAAAAACAAATTTACATGGCAACGATCCTTGCCCAGAGGAAGGCCTTATGGGTACTGTAGTTTAAATTTCCCTTTTTTGCCCCAATCATCTTGCACCAGCCCAAGGGCAAACCTTGTCCTAAGACCTGTAAGCATTAATAACAAATCAATCAATCAATAAAGTCTTAATTTAACACAAGTTTTCAAGTATGTACCAACAGCCCAGTTCAAGTCAGGTGCGCTGCTCAGCTGTGTTAGGGAGGATCAGAGAATCAGCCAGCTCACCTGGCTGTGTGAGCTTCAAGAACAAATAAAACAAAAGCACAAATAAAACAAACAAAACAAAAAATCTTCTCACATCTTGTCCATTGGCCACATCCACAACCCACTGTCTGCGGAAAGCAAGATAGTGGGGATGCTGAGCAGTCCTGTCTGAGCCCTTGTACCCTCTCTCAGTCCGCAGCACCATGATGGGGGGAGGGGGGGTTAGCAGAGAGGGCCTGCACCAGGCTTGGCTGTCCGGTTGAGAGTTTGTCTCTGTGTGTACGTGTGTGTGTTTCTGTCTTTATGTGTGTGTGTGCATGAGTGTCATGGTGCCCTGGTCTTTAGGCCCTGTTTCTCCATGATATTCCACAGCTTGCGCAGGTTGGACTGGGTGATGGAGTCGTCGGGCTTCAGCTCCAGGGCGCGCAGGTAGTTGGCCTCGGCCTCCTGCAGTTTGCCGTTCAGGTGCAGGATGGCACCAAGGTTCATCAGAGCAGCAGGGTACTGAAGGATGAACAAACAAACACACACACACACACACACACACACACCAGTGTTAATTTCGTTGACGAAAACTATGACGAAAAATATTCGTTAACGACCTTTTTCCCGTGACTAAGACGAGACTAAGACGTGACGAAAACGGATCTTTATAAATAAAAACTATGACTAAATCTATTTTAACTTTCGTTGACGAGACGAGACGAGACGAGACGAAAATGTTGGTGGTTGACTAAGTCACAATTGTTTTTTTTTTCTAAACTTGTATGCACATCATTGGTTGAATGTTGCCCGGTCCTGTATCTATCCCTCCTCCACTCCCTGAGATGGCCAGACATGCAAGTGACGCCCTATGGCTTAACGTTATGATGGCTGAAGTTCAAGCACTCGGTACTGGAAGACAAATAAGAATAGATATCTGGACAGTCTTAAATTATAACTTGACAGAAAATAAAACACAATGCACCGCAATAATTGGAGAGAAACCGTGTGGCTTCAAAATACATGGGAAGAACACAACAAGAGGCACCTGAAAGCGCACAAGACAACCCTGCCATTTATGCCAAGGTAAATTAGCTAGTAACTGTCAATGATAATTAGCTAATGTTAACTAGTTATTCGAATATATTAGCCAACGTTAAGTTAACTTCAAAGGGGCAGTCGAGTGTATAGGTTGTGTCAGCTTGGATAACTAGCTAGTCATTTTCGATTGAAACCTCCCGTTTGGCTTGGCAAATGAGTTCCAAAACTTTTAGCTAGCTAACGTTGGCTAACTATGAGGTAGCATAGCTAAGTTATACTAGCTATCGATAACTAGCTAGTAAACACATTGCAGAATGGACTATAGGACAGGCAACGCATGACATTAATCAAGAAAAAATAAATGAATATGTGATTGGTTTACATATCCTTGTCTATTTATGCAATTGTTATTAGCACTACTTTCAACTCTCAAACTATCCGTCTAGCTAAATACTGTATGTTGGTTATCAGATTGCACAGCAATTCATATGGAGGATATGTGGTTGATTTAACTAAGGCCAGGTAGTCATAGTAGTTGTATTGTGTTATCAGATCATTTGAATCTTCAAAATCTAGACTTGATATTCTCTTATATTTTAATGATAATACTGTTAATTAAGTATTGCCTTAAAATTATTATTTACATTGAATTCATTTGAATTCAGCTGTAGGCATAGGAGACCTGTATCTTAGAGACTAATTGCATCCACAGTTTACGTAGTGCAAGCTTGACTATTATGCAGTTGTAGACACAACACAAGGGGTCCCCGGGCCTGAGAAGGGATGGAAAGGAGTTTAATGTGACTATAAGATGGACTTAATTTTTAGTTTAATGTGACTAAAACTAGACTAAAATGTAATGAGACTTCGTCGACTAAAACTAGACTAAAATGTTCTGAGTTTTCGTCGACGAAAACTAGACTAAAACTAAGCAGGATAAAAATGACTAAAAGTGACTAAAACTAATATGCATTTTCGTCTAAAGACTAAGACTAAGACTAAATCTAAAATAGCTGCCAAAATGAACACTGACACACACAGACACAAACAGTTAGCTTAGCCCATTAGAAGAGCACAGACTTCTGTGGACATACACGAGCAATGCACAGACTACTAGATGGAAAAAAAACCCACAGAAATCCAACCATCCCCCCCCCCCCAACAAAATCTCTGTCCATCACTTGTTTAGAATTTCACACTTTCTTCCCTCCTGCACACACAGGCACATTGCTTATGCATGACATCAAGCCATAAATCCTCGCCTTAATGTTTCACACCCTCCGTGTCCGACCGCCTGGGGAATGGATTGGATTTTTCACACGCACATACACATACACGCACGTGCACTTATGTGCAGCTCATCTCGTCCCTCCTCTGGGGACCTGACTCGGTCCTGACCCAGGACATAGACACAGACCACGTCGCTTTAGTGGTTGTTTGGGTCGTCTTGTAAAATTCCGCTGACCGAGGATCGTTATTTCTCTTGCCGTTCGGACTCCTCGACACCCAGCCTGTTGTTTTCCCAGTGTCTAGTGTTGGGAGACTGATGTGGTCAGAGTGATCATTTCCAAATGTGCACAGTGTGTCCGATAGGCCGTCCAGCGTCTCATAAGAGAGATTAAATTGATGAATAAATCACGGCCATGAAGCGTAATCCCCTACACACACACTAACACACACTCACGAGGGCTTTCTTTGTTCTCTGGGCGCATGTAAGGAAACTTGGGTGCTATGGTGACCAGTAAAAGTTGTCCGCAGGGTTGTGGCCGCTGTGGTAATGCTGGATCCAACGTGTTAAATTAATTTAATTGACAATATTCTCCAATTTTTGTGTGTATGGGTGTGTGTTTCTGTGACAAAATGTCAAAAGAATCAGAGCGCAGTAACAGCACTATGCTTCAGTGACTTTGACCCCTCTCTCACACACCCACACACACACGCTCACACACACACACACACACACACACACACACACACACACAACGTTTCCTCGACTCCAGAGATTTAAACCTCAAGTTTAATTGACGAATACAGGAAGGTTGCCAGCTTTTGGCTTTTTTTTCCTTTTTTCTTCTCTTGGCTGCATATAAATAGATTATCATGGTCATTTGGAGTTGAAGCCAGTCATAAATTAACCAGCATCTTGCCCCTCCAATGAGAAGTCAAGCCTCAAGTTGCTCGGCCGGGGATCAACTACACACAGATGCAGGGCTCCAGAGCACACAGGACACCCACGGCAAAAATGAAATGCATAATTCGATTTAAAAATGAAATAATGAACTCATAATTAAAACAATTCGTTGTGCAAATGTTTTCAAGAGTCACTCCATAAGACAAAATGCAAAGAACGACTACACACAAAGATGAACGCATGTTTTTCTCCAAAAAGCTTTGGCATGAAACGTTATACTTTGGCATGAAACACACAAACAACCTTAAAAGGAGAGCTCAACAGGCACACAGCAGGCCTGAACACAGGGACACCTCAGCAGGGTTTCCACCTGGAGTTGTCCCATGAGAATGATTTACAGAGACATCTTCCGGAACACCGTGGTGGTGGTGGAGATTGGCGAGTGGGAAGCGCTGGACAGAATCACCAGCGCACAGACCCACACCCACACCCACCCACCTACTCACCCACACACACACATCAGGAGGACTGAGTCAGTATGTGGTCAACCAAACCACCAGGCACCAGGTGCAGCTGGAGCGGGCTTCTGTTCTCACCACCAGTGGCCCAGTACAGCACAGCAGCGGCAGTTATAAACCACAGTTACTTCTAGGGCAAGGTCAACTACACACACACACACACACACACACACACACACACACACACACACACACACACCGCTAACAAGTGAGAAACATGCACTGGACTGGTGATGAGGTAATGTGTATGTACTAGTATCTGTTGAATATCAACATGAAGTGTCGGACTGGTTGCAGGCGTGTGTGTGCGTGTGTGTGTTTGTGCGTGTGTGTGTGTGTGTGTGTGTGCCGGGTGGGGGTTGCTTAAGACTTTGAACTCAATGACATGGTTCACATACAGCTATGATGGCAATTGCACCATCTTAGAGCCAGGCCTGCTCCTACATACTCAAAGACAAGAGCACTATTTGTGTGTGTGTGTGTGTGTGTGTGTGTGTGTGTGTGAGTGTGAGAGAGAGAGAGAAAAAGAAAGAACAATCCGCTCCATAACTTCCTTTAAACCCTCAACCTAATCTCCTTCTCCTGCCGGCCCGCCCACCCCCACAACAATCTCCTGACCCCCCCCCCCCATCCCTCTGGCATGCAATCCCAGTGGCCCCTCCAGATGTGGCCCCCATTATGTGACCTCTCCAGAAACAGCTGCTCCAAAACAAAACAGGCAGGGGGTGGTGGTGCTGCTGGGGGGGGGGGGGGGGCGGGGGGGGGCGTCACATGTTAATACTCCTCACCCTCAAGACCTCCATTCGGTCCTGCTGAAGCGGGGGATCTGATGGGGGAGAGAGCGCTTCAAAGGAGAGTGCGCTGCAAGACAGCTCACATCAGAGGCGTAAACGGAGGGCACTTGAAGGATCACCCCCAAAACCCTGCAATCTGTTCTTTTAAGTGCACGCACTCTTGTGCAATTCTCAAAGAAAGCTAGCTAAAGTTAATGACAAAGGGCTACTAACTCACCCCAATGTTCTGGGATCATGTCTGGATCAACCTTTTTTTAGGCAAACAGACCATCTTATTTTTACTCTGACTGAGAAAGAGTGCACTGCACATCGAGGGCGTGTGTCTCTGTTAAATCTACCATATGTTATACAGGCAAGTGTCTGTCTGAACTTCTCTCTGTAAAAAAAACACTCATCTTGTAATGCTGAAGCAACATCAGAGCAGTTGATGCAATCGACCCAAATCCACAATTTTGTTCGCTAGATCATTGTAATAGCGTGTGGAAACACACACACAAACAAACAAACACACACACACACAACCAAACACACACACACACAAACACACACACACAACCAAACACACACACACACACACACCTGCCCTTAAGATGTGTCATGTGGAGGCTTTGGAGTATGATCTGAACAAAAGACCCTGTCGTGAGGCTGGGGAAATTGTACATTAGGGCTCTTTGATCAGCTAAAGCGCAGTTGTTGGCAGGTTGCTTTGCTTTTCATTTGCAAGTGTGCATCAACAAACTCCACCGAGAAGCAGGCCACTTTGTTGTGGCACGCGATGCCTCTCTACACAGCCAATAGGAGGAGGCCAAAGGTTGTTCACTGTACAGAAAACCGATGTACTGTATAATTCACATTCAGCTGGGCTGGGCTGCTGGGCTGTTGGGCTGTTGGGCTGTTGTATAAAAGCAACAAAGGCCACCTGTCCAAAGCTGCACTGCCTCCAGAGGGTCCCAGCAGAGTAAACACAGAGAGTGTGTGTGATGTGTGTGTGTGCGGTCAGGGGAGAGTGAGGACACATTTTTGTTATTGTGATTTCATAACTGGCACGTCACGCAGAGTTGACCACTGCGGAAAGCTATGCAATGCTGTGCCTGATCTCTTATGACTATGTTACAATGGACTGCACGTTCAACTTGTCTCAAGCTGCAAATGTCTGCATGCAGGCAGTGCTGGAGAGAGTGGTAAGTACTTCCTAACAAATGCAAGCCGATCACCTCTCCCTCTTGCAAGTGGATTTTTTTGGTGAGATTTTCCAGGCATTGTTTTTTTTTTTTTAAATAAGTGATTTCTCCGCTGACACGCGAAGCCGAGACGGCTCCTAACACGTGTTCGAACATTTCAAACAAATCAAGCGCTTGACGGTTTGTATGAGTTTGCCTGCGGCATGGCCAACTGTGTGTTTGTACTTTTACAGGGTCTTTTGAAGCGTCCATGGATGCTGCTCAAACAAACTTCTGAGGCGCCCCCTCTTCACCCTCCACCCCGGAATGCTTCTCAGCAGGCCTGAGCCTTTAGCACGCTAATGAGAGAGACAGGGTCGTGTGTGAGTGTGTGTGTGTGTATGCGGGTGTGCCTTTGTAGAAGTGTGTAGAAGTGTGTGTGTGTGTGTGTGTGTGTATGTGTGTGCATGAGTGTGTATGTTTCTATGTGTCTAAGTGTGTGTGTGTGCCATTGTGTGTGTGTACGAGTGTGTACGAGTGTGTGTGAGTGTGTACACAGAGAGCTCAAACCACTAAACCACCTGGCGTGGTTCTGCAGAGTAGCTTTGACGCTGTGCAGGCCCTGCTAAACAGTGAGGAGTCAAGGCCAACGCCCACTGGTGGCGGCGTTCGGCGGAGCGTCATGGAGCGCAGCTAATGTTCTGAAACACCCATTAACAGTGATCAGATCAAAACGGTGAAAACAAGACTTTATTAATCGATAGTTTAAAGCAAAAGAATGACCGACAGCATTTAAATGCAATTTGGGCTATGGGAAATGCCCCTAAGTCATCTTTATTAGCTAACTACTTGCTATAACTGGGTAACGTTAGTGAGATTTGTCTACAAGTGGTAACGGTTGCTAAGGAAAGAGAAATAATGTTTTTAACCCAGAGAGCCATTAAAGCTGGCTTAAATTGTTGAAGACGGTTGAAATACATGGATTTAATTAAAAAACAACTATGAACCTGATGCTCAGGCAATAGAACCGTGTTCTAAACTCTTCTGTCGCCGCCAGTGGGTGTTGGCCTTCAGTCTCCCTGCTCACTGGAACCAGCTGAATGCATCTACAGTGTGACTCATCCATCCATTAAAAAAAAAATCAGGATTGTTCATGAAGAATAAATCAACAGGCTGAAGATGACATGAGGTCAAGAGGCAGCATAAACTTTCCAATCCAGGGCTGGAGGACTATAAAGACAGGCTTTTATGACGAGAGGAACTTGTCACTGCGTCATCTCTCACACCCTCTTAACAGTGTGATGATGTGCGACATACATCAGCAATTCACAGCTCTGTTATGCACTGAACCAGTTGACATAGCTTGAACCAGTTCATTTCATCCCTTACTTACACCTTTGGGTTGTGCTAATTCACACATTTAGAGAGCCAACACCTGACAAGGATTTGTGCTGAATCTGGACTCTTCAATCTCACAATGCCTCATATATATACAATCATACAATATCATATAGTCTCATAGAGACTCTTCAAGCTCATATAGTCACTTTAGCTTCTGTGCTCTGGTGAAGTGTAAACTCTTATAGTCTACACGCAGGTTCGGTAGTTAGTAAGCCATCACTCTCATACTCTCCATAGAGGACTGCTAGTCAGTTAAGGTGAATAGTCACACTCATACTCACATTGGGTCTCAGACTGGCTGCTAGGCTGTAATACTTCTCTGCGGCGTCATTCAGACTGGCTTGCCTGCAAAGTGAAAAAGAAAACAGCAATCATTACTCTGGTCTGTAGATGTCTGAGGAAGCCTGGCATTTGCTGCATGGTTTCTGGAGAGAGAGAGAGAGAGAGAGAGAGAGTGTGAGAGAGAGTGTGAGAGAGAGTGTGAGAGAGAGTGTGAGAGAGAGAGAGAGTGTGAGAGAGAGAGAGAGAGAGAGAGAGAGAGAGAGAGAGAGAGAGAGAGAGAGAGACACACACACACACACACACACACACACACACACACACACACACACACACACACACAGAGAGAGAGAGAGAGAGAGAGAGAGAGAGAGAGAGAGAGAGAGAGAGAGAGACCAGAAGAGAACTGAGGTCATAAAACCTTCATGGCATCCAGAAGATTTTTTTGACTGGACAGTGACCACAGGATAAGTGCCTCACTACTCAAACCACTTGCTTCCTGGTTTCAGTTCAGTGACCTTTGGGGTCATTGTGACTGACAGTCATCAGACTTTCAGATCAAACAGACCGCCTTAACAGACCAAAACAACCATGCAAGCTAACGTCCAACACAGCCTGTGCTCACCAGTTGCTTAGAGAAGAGAAGAGAAGGGGTAATTAAACATGTTAGTCATTGACATCCATCTTTAAAACTAATTTCCTTTGCAATGCTAGCAGCACATCCTGCTTTGTGGAAGGGAGCGCGAAGAACAAAACAGCCTCATGCATCTTATATCAAAAGAGTGGAAATATTTTGCATCTGTGTCTGTGACCATAAAAATCCCCAGACAAGACACTGAATCTCTTCCATATGCTGATCCGCTGTCTGGGCAAGCTCATCTTTAAAGGGCCGACTTCAACCTTGCTCTCTCCACCTCTACCTCCAGCTACAATGTCTCCACTTTATAACAAGTCTAACCTAGAACACAGGCCCAGGTGTCCAGGTGTGTGTGTGTGTGTGTGTGTGTGTGTGTGTGTGTGTGTGTGTGTGTGTGTGTGCTTGTGTGCATGCATGTGTGCGTTTAAGTGTGTATGTGTGTGTGGTGGTAACAATTGTCTCGTCACATTTTAACTGTGACAGAGTCAGTGACAGTGCGAACAATTTCTGGCTCTAGAGGTCGGGGGTCAGAGCGATTAAGGGGCAGACGGTTGACCTTGACTCCCACAGCAACCGTTTGGCTTTTCGTACGCAGATGTCTCCCACACAAGGGCGACGGCACTTGCACATGGCTGCCTGGCTGAGCTGATTTGCAACCTCTGCTGCGGTAGTCATTTTAGCAATTTATTGTTTATTTGTGTCTTTTTCATGAGACGCTCATGAGGCTAAACCATCGGGGAGTAAGACCTTTCTTAAACAGGAGTCATAAATTATGGGGCTGGCTGATTCAGGCCCGCTTTAAGGAAAGGTCAGCACAGAAGAGCAGCTAAAAATAGCTCTCCTTTGCTTGATTCAGCAGGATCAAAGCACTGCTGTAGGAGTTTCAAATGTGAATGTGCAAAAAAAAAAAAAAAAAAAAAAACAGCCCTGAGGTCTTAAACAAAGTGACAGGGGCCAGTGATCTACCCCAGAATCTCAGCTTTTGGAGCTAGAGGAGAAGATATCCTGACTATTTCTATTTACATGAGATGATGCTGTGTCCTTCATCTTCTCTCACGAGCTCTCTGAACTCTCTTCCTCTTCTTCTCTCTTTTCGTCTCCTCTATTACCAGGACAAAAGGCATTGCACAATCAGGTCAGACAAAAAAAACACTGTTTGGTGGGTTTGCAGTTCCAGACAGTGTATTGTTTGAGGGGGAAGAAAGTAGGTTGCCATGTCCCTGAATGTTCCGGAGAAGTTTGGCCATACTTGGGAAACATTAATCAAAGCAATGCCTTGCGATTAATTTGTCCACTCTGACCACTTTTCTATATGTTCAAGTAAATCAATAAAATACAATCAAAGACTTTGGTTATCGTTTAAGTGCACAATTATGACTACACATTTTAAAACCCAAACAGGAGGAAGCAATTAAGTAGCATTTAAATATTTTTCACTGTTGAGAGAAAAGTTAATGACATTCACTGATGGCCAATAAAATGTTTTATGGTATGGTGGCTGCTATCCAATGGAATATCTGTGAATTATGTTGATGTTAGGAGGGCCTCTGCTCCAAGACCATTCAAATACATATGAATACTTTGGGGGGGAAAAAACACTGACCCAACACGTCTCTTAACAACTCCCTGATATTCAGTTGGATGGTAGATTGTTTCAGTCTAAATTAAGAGCTACATGTAAAATTTCATACTGGATAATATAGATGATGGTGGAGTGTTTGTCAGTGAGGCGTATCTGTTATACATACATCTTTAATGTCAGTACAAACATATCTTTGATGGCAATCAGGCAGTGCAACTCGATACACAACTCGGACTGGTTTGACCTCAAATCTGCTCTCCACCTGTTGTCCTGAATGATGAATCCCATTTGATCATAAATTAGTTATTAGCATTGGTAACGCCCCCTAAACACTATATTAAGGGCAGGTGTCGTGCAGAGTGCAAATACTCATGCCCAATAATTAGAGAGTGTCCAAGATCAGTATGTCAGCCATTCAGAAGCTGAACACATGCAATATCATCTAAGGGTTTTTATAGTTTTAATTGGGATCAGAGGGCCAATAGTATTTCTTTTTTTTTTTAAAGGTTTATTTATGGGCTTTTTAGCCTTTATTTTTGATAGGAGAGTAGAGTATTTTGGACAGGAAATGAGGAGGAGTGAAGAGGTGGGGAGAGGATTGGGAAACGACAGCAGGCCGGAATCGAACCTGTGTCCCCGCGGGCATTGTAGCCCGTAAATGGGGGGGCTTATTGGCTTGCGCCACAGTGCCCCCAGACCAATAGTATTTCTTTAGCCAAGTCATTTAATAATACAAATCATTATAATTACTCTTAAACATATAATCTTGTGATGGACTGTGAAAACAGGATGTTTTTTTGTTATCTTGGTAAGAGTACGCTAGACCACTCGCCTTAAAATAAGAAAAACATTGATGAATCGCAGAAATAAATGGGTACTAACAAAGTAACGACAAATCATGGATACGAAACAAAAATAAGAAAAAAATCTGTTTGTATATATCGCTTTCCGCCCAAAGTATAGATTAGAAGTTTCAAATAAGCACAGCTCTCTACAATTCTATAAACAATGCAGGACAAAATACAGTTCAGAACAAACTGAAAAGCCCAGGCATACTGCTAAACTTGAGCTCAGTAAATCTTTTCTTTAGTTTTTTTCCCCCTGTTGCCTTTTCACAATGGAAATCCTAGTCTAAACACTGGACCTCTCTTATGCTGACATGCCTGGCCTGTGTGTTTAACCATAACCTTAAGAATGTCATTCGCAACATCACAATACATTAAATATCATTTCAATAATGGGAGCAATTTTCACATTCACATACCGTGCCCACACAAAGCCTCTGTGTTGGTTCAGTGCCACACCACCGTCACAGAGCTCAGTCTGGTGGGTCAACGTGTCTGTGGAATTGTGGCTTGCGCAGGCGGACTGAAGGGCATAATTTTGTTTTTCACTCATCACATACTGATTTTATTCCATCCACGGGCTATGGGGAACAAATTAAACCATGTGCTAAGACTCCTTAAGCACTTAGGGGAGCCGTGCAATCTGTTTTGTTTTCAGCGAATGCCTTTCTCTGTGACGCACACACATGAGCATAAACACAGGCATGCAGACACAGACACGCACAAACACACACACACAAACACACACACACACAGAGAGTGAGAGAGAGAGAAAGAGACAGAGAGAGAGAGAGAGAGAGAGAGAGAGAGAGAGAGAGAGAGAGAGAGAGAGCTTCAGCTCTTGAGATGGTTAGCGTGGCCCCAGAGAGCTCTCTACTGAGCGTGCTCGGTTGGCCTGTGCCAGCTGACGAAGCGCTATGAGACTCATGGAGCACCTGGAGACCAACATGCTGACTGGGCCGGGAGGACCATGCTGGGCCAAACGGACACTAAACCCTGGAGAGCCAGGAGAGAGATCCGCACCTCTACGCCCTCCCCTTCTCTCTGTTATCTCCCCCATCTCTGCCCATCTCCCATGTCTCTCTCGCTCTCCCTCACTCCTAACCCTTCTCAACCAATTTGGGTCTTTCCTCCTCTGAGGACTCTCTTTTTCTCTGTTCTCTCAGCCTCAATTTTTCCTTCTCTTTCTCCCCCTCTGCCTGCCTGCCTGCCTTCCTCTCTCTCTCTCTCTCTCCCTCTACCTCCCTCTCTTTCTCTCTTTCCCTTGCCCAGCCAGCTTGGGTCCTTCCGTGCGCCCGTCCAACACAAACACTGAGGGAACACGAGCTCCAAACGTGCAGGACCCCTCGCCAGCACCGCGGCGGGAGGCTGAGTTACAGCCGGTAATGAACAGACGGGGGTCCTGCCCCATCACACACCCCATCATAAACCCCGGCCGACCCCCCCCTTCCCCCCCCCCCTCTGAGGAGAGCCCCTCCAAGAGCAGCTGAACATCATCCAGCAGGGTCCGTGTGAGCACTGACAGACCACACCTGAACATATAGAAGACAGCTCAAAGCACACACTCGCTGCAATACACTACCATTCAGGTGGACAGAGAAAACATCTAAAAACATGAACAAAAACACGAGTATAGTGTACGCAGAAGTAGTGAGAGACAGTATGTGTGTGTATGCCTGAATAGCCTGTGGCATGCCATGGTGTAATGAATTTAAAGTTTAAATTATTGGCAGAGCATCTGTGTGTGTGTGTGTGTGTGTGTGTGTGTGTGTGTGTGTAACTGATTCTGTGATGTTCCGTTTCTAACCGGTTTCTGTTCTCTCCCATATAGCAGGACCTAACTGCAAAAGCTGATGGCTGTGATACAATTGTATATACCTTCTTTTATGTTTCAATGAATCAGGTATGTATCATGTAGACATGCCGTATGTGAATGAGTGAGAGTGAGTGTGTGAGAGTGTGAATGAGTGAGAGAAAGCGAGAAAACGAGAAAGAGAGCTGCTTGGATACTTACAAATGCCTTTATCTAATACCATTAAAAATGACACGAATCCAAGTGACAGGCGAACAGAGAGAAATGTAAGAGGTGCTGCTGCTTGTCTTGGATACAGAGATTTGCCCTAAGCTTACAGAGGGGTGGCCGACAAAAAGCATGCCGGCTGCTCAGGATCCCTTTGATAAGCTTTGGGCTGATATCTCCAAACAGGGTAATTCAAAAATCACTGGCAGGCTGCCCACCCAGGCCAGATGGGCACACACACACACATATGGACACACACACACACACACACACACACACACACACACACACACACACACACACACACACACACACACACACACACACACAGGCTTTCTGTTGTGTTTCTGGTCTCTGAGCCATGTTCTGTGCTGTAGCGCACTGACACTGAGCAGCATTTGGAATCCTGAGGCAGCCGTCTGTGACTCACTGCTGAGGACTGTGTGTGGATATGTTATGAATCTGTTGGGTGGCACCCTGAAGAGAGAGTGTGAGACTGTTTCTGTCCCTCCTTCACATAGTAACAGATACACACACACACACACACACACAAAGATGGATTAGTGGACAGATGGACAGATAGACAGAGCAATAGATAGATAAATAAATAGAGAGAGAGGGAGAGAGAGAGAAAGAGCATACACTAGTTGTATGTCCAGGATAAGAAAGCGAATGACAGGAGAAAAGGTGACTGAAGGGAAAAGAGTGGAAAAAAAGAGAGAGAATGAGAGCGCTTTGAGTGTTACAGAGAGAAAGAAAGAGGCGAAAGAATATAAAAGTGACAGACTGTAAAAGTGAGAGTCAGACGGAAAGAGAAATGGAGCGTGAAAATGCCAGAAAGGGCGTGTGAGAGCGAGTGTGTGTATGTGTATGTGTGTGTGTGTGTGTGTGTGTGTGTGAGGGGGGGGGGGGGGACACAAAGTGATAGTTAAGAAATAAGGAGGAAAAACGAGCCAAGCTGAGAGACGAAGACAAAGAACATGAGAGAAGGAAAGGGAGGAAGGAAAGAAACGAAGATTAAACATTTGTACACAATGAAAAAAGACAAAAACAGATGAGCGCTCTTGCGTGTGATCCGCAGTGCTCAGCACACACACAGCAGGTGCTTTATCAACTCTGTGCATACCTGAAGTAACACCAACAGCAGTTCTCTGCACTGCAGAAGGCCAATGTATGTGTACAGTAACACACACACACACAGCAGGTGTCTGTGTGCCTGTGTGCCTGCAGTGAGACAGCAGAGTGCCTGCAGTGAGACAGCAGATACCTCGTTTCCACCGGCATGGCTCCCTAGAGTTGCTGGGCCCAAAATCGGGCACCAGTAACGTCACAGTGGTTATGGGCAGGGCTATCCCACCCCACCCGCAACAAAAGTTTTCGCCGCCATTTTTTTTCACCCGTCAACCAAGATGATGAGTGAAAACAGTGAAAACATAAATGAAAAATACATCCAGCAGTGGTCCACGGATGAAATAAATACCTGGATAGCGATTTGGTCATCAACAGAAATGCAAGACAAAATTGAAAAGGCAGTAAGGAAAGCTAAAATATATGAAGAAATACGTGGAGAATTGGAGATAGCGGGGTTCAAAAGGACAACAGACCAAAAAACAAACAAATTAAAAATAATAAAGAAAGCTTTCATCCATCAAAATGTGTTGGTTTGTCTGCCTAGTATACATTAACTCTTTCAATCTGGCTTTTTGTGTGATATGACACTTTAAATTAGCTGTTGACTAAGCAAGTTCGTGTAGCAGCTAGCTAACTAGCTGCTAGCTGTCTTGAGGTACTGCTACAGTTGTTATGCTAGTCAACTCCCATCATGAGCTGGATTGCCTGCTCGTTTGATCTACGTGAGGAAATTTAGAAAACCCGTAGTTGCATCATTAACTGAGACCGTAATGTAGTGCTGGTTTTGTATTGTGTGTACTGTAGAAGACATGCCACTTGAAAACAAAAATAGCTTTTGACTAAGCAAGTTCGTGTGGCAGCTAGCTAACTAGCACTACCTGCTAGCTGTCATGAGATACTGCTACAGTTGTTATGGCAACTGGTAAGTATATATCAGTGTAGTAGACAACTCCCGTGAACTGCATTGTCACTCGTTTGATCTACGTGAGGAAATATAGAAACCGGTGGCCGAGTAAAAATAACATAAATTTTAGGTCGTATACATGGTATTAAAAAAATTAAATAAGTTTTAAGTTTTATCGAAATTTGCCTTCTCGCTGGAAGAAGACCACTCGTGAATAACTCACAATTGGAACCATAGTAACATGTCCCAACATTCGATAACGTTCAGTTTTGGTACTGGAACCGGTGGAAATGCAGGCCGGTGCTGAAAGGCACCGGCACCGGCTCCAGCACCGGCACGGCCTTGGTGGAAACGAGGTAAGGGTGCCACCTGTGTGTCACTGTGTATTACCAGGACTGTGTGTATTTCAAAAGGCTTGTGTGTCTTTCTGTTTCAACAGGCCAGAGAGTGTGTTACAAGGCCAGAGTATCTCTGTGTGAGACGGGCCTGCATGTGTGTTCTTTTGCAGGCCTGTGAGTTTAGTAGACTCACACCCCTCCACTTCCATCCGTAACAATCTGACAACACTAATATATTCTGAGCTCAATTTAATTTGTCTGGGCATTTATTGATTTTTTATAAGCTTTTGTCTTTTACTGAACGTCTGTAGCCAGGATGAGGCAAGCGCAGCGGCCAGCGTCCCAGCAGTTCCTTATTCTCACTCCATAAACAGTTTGTAAAGTCATTAACAGCTGGTTATAAAGGGTTTATAAAGGGTTTATAACCGCGGTGAGTTAATGGAGACCGACCTGAGCATGTGAGCGGCGCTGAACACCACATCAAACTCCCCACTGTCCAGGCGAGCTGCCTTCTCCGCCATCTCAGCAGCCTCGAGCAAACGCAACTCTTCCAACAAAAACTGACCTGCGAGCCAAAAAGACAGGAGAGGAAAAGGAGCAAGAGGGAGAGAGGGAGAGAGAGCGAGAGTAGGAGAGAAAGGAGAGAAACGTTACAGAAATAGAGAGCGAGACAGAGAGGGCAGACATTTTTTTAAGGACAGAGTTATTGCTTTTGGCCTGGGGGCAGGAGGCAATCTAGTTTGCCCTCATAATAATTTGCTGCAACATAAGATATTAAGGGCCGATTACACCCTGGCCTGCGTGGCCCTCTCAAAGACCATTTGTTCAATTTAGATGAACAGATAAGCGTTTCCTCTGCACTGGGGGTGGCCCGCTCTGGCCCGCTCTGAGAGCAGCGCTGCTGTGATGCAGCAGTGTTGGGGGTCCTTTGCGGTCTCCAGGAGGGAGGTGGTTTGTGTGAGTGAGTGAGTGTGTATTTTTATGAAAGTGTGTGTGTGTGTGTGTGTGTGTACTGGAATGAGAGAGCTGGGTGACAGGGAGCAGGGAGGATTTGGTGTGTGTGTGTGTGTGCATATAATGTGTGTGTGTGTGTGTGTGTGGAGGGGAGGGGGGGGGGCTGCGGAGGGTCAGGTTTTTACTGGAAATCAAACCCCTGTTGACTTTGGTCAGCCTCCTTAGCCCAACCGCACTCCAGTCTGGCCCAGCCTAGCTCAGCTTCAGTTTTAGCACAGAGGAGAGCAGAGGAGAGGAGGGGAGGGGAGCCAAAACCAGGGAGCGTCGGCGCGAGGGAAACGCGAGATCCTCGGTAGGCCACTGCAGCCCTGCCGTGGAGACGGTGTGTGTGTGTGTGTGTCTGGGGAGGGGGTGGGATGGGGTAAGAGACCCCGCCGCTCCGTGCTGCGGCCGCTCCTGCCGATGCTCACGCCGTTTACCCAACACCTATGGGGTCGCAGAGGACGCTTCGAGCGACGGCTTGGGTTGGTCTCACCTCGCGCCGAGCCAACTCCGGCTCCAGCTACTCAGGCCACCCTCAGGGCCACTCCTCCACAACCAATTCATCACTAAACGCGTGTTGGCAGGGTGGCTTTTTTTAAACGTGTTATTAATAATGATTTTTTTTTTCACACCCAGACCTTGGGTAAAATAAACGGCACTTTCATGGGGGAAATTAGTCAGCTCGAATTAAAATAATAGCCTTTCGCTATAATTCAGCTGAGATTCAGGGCTGTTTCAGAGGCGAGGGTGACACGGAATGTGAAAATAAGCAATCGTGAGCCAAAACGCCTTCCTACAGGCCTACAGGGAGATATTTACGCAAGCGCTTATTACTCCGTGATTGAGACAAAGCAGAGCTGAATGACCCGTGTGCTCTCAGTGTGAAGCGTGAGGGATGGGGCTCGAGGCCGTGAAGCGAGGCGCGCACACGTCGGGCATCACGTCCTCACACTCTCCCCGCAGATCCTGTGCTCCTCTCAAACAAAGACAGGAAGCGAGGGATCATCTTTATCAGCTGGCCTTTACATGAGCACACAGCCAGAGATCGCCCAGCACACACGTAGAGAGTCCCATTGGCCTCAACATTGAGCAGATGGGCTCAGAGAAAGAGAGATGGAAAGAGAGAGCGAAAGAAAGAGAGAGAGGGAGGGAAGGGAAGAAAGACAGAGAGAGAAAGTGGAGGAGAGGGAGGGAGGGACAGAGAGAGAAGGTGAGAGAGAATAAAATAAATGGAGGGATTGGAAACGGAGCAATGGAAGAGAAAGATGGAGTGAGAGATGGACAGATACAGATAGAGGGAGGGAGATAGACAGATAGAGGGAGATAGACAGATAGAGGGAGAAAGACAGTGGGAAAGAGATAGACAGATAGAGGGAGATCGACAGAGAGAGGGAGATCGACAGAGAGAGGGAGAAAGACAGTGGGAGAGAGATAGACAGATAGAGGGAGATAGACAGTGGGAGAGGTCAGTCAGCATCCCAGGGCTGGAGCCAAACCCCCAGCTTCTGCTGGAAAAACACACCGGTCACACAGATCTGCTCTGTGTGGATTAGGAGGCCACACCTGCCCCATCCCTGTGGAATCAGGCCTGTGTCCAGCAGCCCTGATGGACACGTTTCCATAACGAGGGATTGACTGAACAAACAGGGCCGCAGTAGCCGCTCTGGTTGCTGTTTGGCTTAATATCCCCCTGGGACATAAGTTGGTGGGAAAATTCATATGAACAGCGAGCGGAATATTTTCATGGTCGTCATGAGCATTTTTTTTATGGGAACCACTTTTGTTTGTGAACGGAAAAGCATGATCAACATGTCCTGTGCTTTTCAAATGGCTCAGCATGTCTGTTGTGTGTGTATGTATGTATGTATGTATGTATGTATGTATGTATGTATGTATGTATGTATGTATGTATGTACAGTCATGGACAAAAATATTGGCACCCCTGCACTTCTGTCAGATAATGTACCACTTCTCCCAGAAAATTGTTGCAATTACAAATGCTTTGGTATTCACATGTTGATCTATATTGTTTGCATTGGAACAACCCAAAAAAGCAGAGAAGAAAAGCCAAATCTGATTCCACACAAATCTCCAAATCTCCAAAATTATTGGCATCTTTTCAAAATTGTAAGAAATAATTGTATTTCAAGCATGTAATGCTCCTTTAATTTGAATTTAAACTCACCTGTGGCAAGTCACAGATGCTGGTAATATAGAAATCACATTTGCAACCAAATGGAGCAAAGTTGACTCAACCTTTGTATTGTGTGTCTGTGTATACCATACCGAGCATGGAGAAAAGAAAGAAGAGCAAAGAATTGTCTGAGGATTTGAGAACCAAAATTAAAGAAAAGCATAGACAATCTCAAGGCTACAAGTCCCTCTCTGGAGATCTTGATGTTCCTGTGTCCACTGTGCGCAGTGTCATCAAGAAGTTTACGACCCATGGCATTGTCTTTAACTTCCCTGGATTTGGAAGAAAGAGAAAAATTGATGACAGAATGCAACAAAGGATTGTTCGAATGGTGGATAAAAAACCTAGCCTGACGATGTCATACTCATAATTCTAGTCAGAATATGAGTCTGATACCGCTCCAATGGGCTGTGATTATGGGGCGTGTTTCAACCGAACCAGGAAAAAAAATGCCTTTTCGCTCAATTGGATATATCTAGAACCAATCAGAGCAACGTAGTATGAGCATAACGTAGACCCCATGGTCTACGTTATGCTCATACTACGTTGCTCTGATTGGTTCTAGATATATCCAATTGCCAGCTGATTCATTAAACTTTTACCGGATCCCGTAGGAGGGACGGCAAAAACATCTTTTCGATAGACAAATGCCTTGATCGCGTTTCTCTGTTCCTCTTTCAAAATGAATGTGCTGTCAATGTCTTCTAAAAAAATCTCCACATTTCAGCTCTCCAACGGCAGCCATGTTTGTTGAAAACGAATTCACCCCAAAAGCTCTTTGGTGACGTGGTTGATTACGTTACGGTTGATCATCTGTCCATCATCGTATAAAGCCTGCCCTGACAATTTGATTGGTCTATCTATCTCCTCACAGATTTTTTCCCCAACGGAGCAATGCCAGACCGAACTTCCCAACCAAAAATGTTGTGGGCGGGGCTAAGAACGTCTGGCATCCAGGCTATAAAAAAACCTAGAACAACTTCAAAACAAATTCAAGCTGCCCTGCAGACACAGCTTGCACTATCCGTCGCCATTTGAATGAAATGGGATGCTATGGTAGGAGACCCAGGAGGTCCCCACTGCTGACACAGAGACATAAAAAAGCCAGACTGGAGTTTGCCAAAACTTTCCTGGGGAAGCCAAAATCATTCTGGGAGAACGTCCTGTGGACAGATGAGACCAAAGTAGAGCTTTCTGGTAAAGCAGTTTACAGAAAACTAAATGAGGCCTTCAAAGAAAAGAACATGGTCCCTACAGTCAAACATAGTGGAGGTGGACCGATGTTTTGGGGTTGCTTTGCTGCTTCTGGAACCCGATGCCTTGACTGTGTGCATGGCATCAGGAAATCTGAGGACTACCAAATAATTTTTGGGCGCAATGTAGGGCCCAGTGTCAGAAAGCTGGGTCTCCGTCAGAGGACATGGGTCTTCCAGCAGGACAATGACCCATAGTACACTTCAAAAAGCACCCAGAAATGGTTAAGACAAAGCACTGGAGAGTTCTGAAGTGGCAGAGATGAGTCCAGATCGTAATCCCATAGCATACCTGTGGCATGATCTCAAAACAGCAGTTGGGAGAAGGCACCCTTCAAATGTGAGAGACCTGGAGCAGTTGGCAAAAGAAGAGTGGTCCAAAATTCCAGTAGAGAGTTGTAAGACACTCATTCATGGTTAGAGGAAGCGATTGATTTCAGTTATTTTTTCCAAAGGGTGTGCTACCAAATATCAAATTGAGGGTGCCAATCATTTTGTCCAGTCCATTTTTGGAGTTTTGTGTGGAATCAAGTCAGATTTGGATTTTTTTTCTCAGATTTTTTGTGTTGTTCCAATGCAAACAAAATAAATAAACATGTGAATACCAAAGCATTTGTCATTGCAACAATTTCTGGGAGAAGTGGTGTATAATCTGACAGAAGTGCCAATATTTTTGTCCATGACTATGTATGTATGTATGTATGTATGTATGTGTGTGTGTGTACGTGTGTGTGTGTGTGTGTGTGTGTGTGTGCTCCTGTGATGTGGTAACAGTCTACAGAGACTGCTTGGTTGGAGTTAATGAATTGACTTCTTCCATTCAGTTATCTAAACACCCAAAGGCTTATGTCTGCAAATATCATATATAATCTCAGACGCAGAGGCATATTCAGACACGCATCTTAATTACTACAGCAGGTAGAGGAAACAGCTTCAAGCCCATTAGAATGTGTATTTACTAGAGCTGGAGCCAAACCCCCCTATTGTACACACAAACATCCACCACACACCTGAAACAGGTTCTACTCCAATATCATATCATAGAACCTCGATACCTAATGCAGGTGCTCTGTTCTGCAGGGACTGAGCAGGATGAGAGCTAGAGCTGCTACTGGTGCTGGTACGGGTGCGTGTGTCTTACCATAATGCATGTAGCAGTTTCCTTTGGTGGGGTCCAGCTGGATGGCCTTCAGGAAGTACCTCTCCGCCTCAGCCTTCTGGCCCTGCAGGGAGAAAATGGGATGGTGAGAATGAGTCGGTCTGCTCCCATCTCTCTCTCTCTCTCTCTCTCTCTCTCTCTCTCTCTTCTCTTCTCTTCTCTTCTCTTCTTCTCTTCCCTCCCCCCCCCCCCCCCCCGTCCTCCTCGCTCTCTCTTGCTGCTGCCGTTCTGGCTCCACACCGGCCCTAATGAACTCATCTGCCTGAGCGCCGTGTCCGTGTGTAAATGCTTCCCCTTTCCCCTCCTATCCAAATGAAAGCCCCATGCTCTCTGCTCTCTCTCTCCGGCTGCCTGTGTTCCCATTATGACTGAACATCTGCTGGAGAGATTATTAGATTTCAAACGAGTGCAGGGATACTTCGCGAGTTTCCCATGCCGACGGCCCTGTCTTTTTCAACGCACACTGATTTAGAGCGGTGTGCTAAACCGCTTAATTGTCCCTTTTTGGTGACCAAGTGTGTAACATTATTCTAAATCAGCGTCAGCTCGCTCGTTCGTCATGATCATCATCAAGAATTTGCCTCCACTCATTGTAATTACACATGTGGAAGGAGCTGATGGGCTGTGCGCGTGTTTGCATTTGTGCACACACACACACACACACACACGCGCACGCACGCACGCACGCACACATATGCAATCTCTATGAGGCTTATTCTGTCTAGATGATGAAGAAAAACACTGTAAAGGCTGAAGTGCTTTATGAAAAACAAATTCAGCTTCTGTTTTCAACACTTTTCTGAACAGCCAACCACTGTAGTCAGGGCATCCAGAGAATACCATCCGAATCACATTTAAACATTCCACACTGGCGTCTGAATATTTGAATGAGGACAGGGTGAACTCTAAGAGGGTGAATGTTTACCACAGCCTACGGTGTGAAGAAGTGTGTGTGTGTGTGTTGAGAGGCAGTCTTCACGCCCCATCAAACTCACAAAAAAAAACCAGTGATACACACACTCATGCATCTGCGCTCACACACACACACACACACACACACACACACACACACACACACACACACACACACACACACACACACACACACACAGCTGCAAGACAGCTGGGATTTTCATAAACCAAAATCATTTTTATTTACTCATTGAGACCAGAAACTTGACAGTAAATTATACTAAAATCAATTTAGCGCATTCTAATTCACTTGACTTGGCAAAGTATACCTCTGTTTTATGATGACAAAACTATGCGGTGTATGGGGAAACTGTCAATTTATCACCAGGATTTTCTGACTGTTTACAAAACATGTCATTTCCATGATGACTGCCATATTACTTTGTCAAGACTTTTGAAAGGCTACATTTATACATTTTTATTTATCGAAACATAAGGATTAACCAAAGTAGAGAAACAAAGATGAAGACAAAGATTTGAAGAGAGAACTGAATGTTTTCAGAAGTCAAAATACTGTTTAGACTGTCTTCCAAAAACTCCATCAACTTTTTATCAACTCCATCAACATTTAGCAATAAATCACTCTAAGAGTTTTTACAATAATATAACGATTTTAATTGTGTACAGTAAGAATTTTGTGTAAGCATGTTTTTAAATGTGTGCTTGTGTATATATATTTGTGTGTGCATGCATATCTGAGAAAGAGAGAGAGGGGAGAGAGAGAGTATGTGTGTGTGGGTATGCACACATCAGGTTTCGGTGATTTCCAGCAGTTTCACAAAGAAACCCATCTGCCGACCTTACTATCCTTTCAAGACTTTAGCTAGACATTGACGTAATAACTCGCTCACAAACACACACGCACGCACGCTCATACACACGTGCTCACACACACATGCTTACACAGAGACAGTGTATGTTTTCATAGAGGTGTTTATGAATGAGGTCTGAATTAGATTACCACCACCGACCGGACATGACTGGAGCTCATTAAGGCCACCCCCTTACCCCTCCCCCCCCCCCCATCCCACTCTGGAGCGCTGGGGCTGGACTGGACTAGTGGAGAGGGGTGGGGTCTGGAGCGCTGGGGCCGTACAGCACAGCAGGGGCTCAGGCCTGACCCCTCCGCACACCCCACAACCTCCCATCCCCTGCCGGGAGCTGAACTCTGCACCCCAAACAGGACGACTGGTGGATCATCACTCAGAGATGGAGTGAGTGTGTGAGTGTCTGTGTTTGTGAGAAGGATAGAGAGAGAGAGAGGGAGCAAGGGGGGAAGAAGCATGCTGGGCCTCTTACACATGCTAACTGTATTCAGCAAGAGGTAATCAGAGTTGTCAGGTAATATAGTCCAAAAAATATATGCGTTTTTTAAAAACCACCGGATGTTTGGGTTGCAGAACAGCAAGAAAGAAAGAAAGAAAGAAAGCAAGAAAAAGAGAAAGAAAGAGAGAAAGGTAGAGAGAGAGAGAGAGAAAGACAGACAGAGAGAGAGAGAGAGAGAGAGAGAGCATTGGAGGTCTTCATACACTGAATCTGAATCAGACAACAGCCTAATGGACAAGTTCACCACTAAAACACTGCACGCCCTTAACACTGAAACACTGCACAGCCTCAACACTAAATCACTGCACAGCCTCAACACTGAAACACTGCACAGTCTCAACACTGAAACACTGCACAGTCTCAACACTAAATCACTACACAGTCTCAACACTGACACACTGAAACACTGCACAGCCTCAACACTAAATCACTGCACAGTCTCAACACTGAAACACTGCACAGTCTCAACACTGACACACTGAAACACTGCACAGTCTCAACACTGAATCACTGCACAGCCTCAACACTGAAACACCGCATTGCCCATACAGCTGACATCCTCACATCCCAGCAGACTGCCTCCCTCTCTTGGTTTTTCCACACCCTTCTCAAGGTCAGCCCCATCGTCAATCAGCCCCAGCCGTCTCCCCTGGCACCCTGTGAGGTGGCATCATTTACACCCCATGGACGGCGGGAGGGGCACAACCTCTTTCCTTGGCTCTATTTTGGACCAAATGCCAAGCAAACAGCATGAGGCTGACAGCTCGGAGATCAACACTTCCCCTCAAAAATCAATACAGTGAAAACAACATCTGCTCAAGCCAAAGTGATTTACGGTGTATATGTCCCTTGTACAGGCTTCCTTGACATAATCAGGGCTCCAACACAAATGCCTGAGTCTACCCTAGTTAATGTACTTCATCAAATTACTACAATACTACTCATTCAGTGAGATATCAAATAAAGTAGAAAGCTTCTTTATTTATTGGGGATTAAAAGCCTTCAGAAACAAGTATTCAGTTGATGTGACAGGAGTCGGAGAAAGGAAGTGGTCACGGAGAGGATTAGGTGAAGCCTCATGCTGCTTATGGGCATCTTTAGTCCACTTCTGGCACAGCAGAGAGTGGGTGAGAATGAGGGGAAATGAGTAGTTTCTCAAAAAAAATAGTAATGAAACTGGACGAAAACATCTCCTGTGAGTTTTCTGCTCTAAGCTGGGTGAAAATAGCCACGCTTAACTCTTCAGTGCTAATAACACCCAGATGCTCCAACATCTCCCATCTCTCAGGTCTAATCAGCACTAACTCCTGGTTACCAGCCTCTCCCCCAACTCCCCCATTCACATCTGATTATAGCCCAGGCAGCTCTGCTCTGGCTCTAATAAGGCGCTACAGTGCAGACATCGTCAAAAACACACACACACACACACACACACACACACACACACACACACACACACACACACACACACTTCTCACTGGCACAATCATGGGAAGGGAATCAGACCTGCCACCTTCTTTATTTACCCTTAAAGGTCAGGGCACCTGGGCTCGGCTCAACTGTCATCTCTGTCATGGAAATGAGAGGAGACAGGACAGGAAAGCCGGAGTCCCCCTTTTCTACCCAACACACACAGACTCGTACACACACAGACGCGTACACACACACACACTGCACTGCTAGAATGAGAAGCCCCCAGCATAAAGTTTCATGGACCACTCCTCTCTTGGGTCTCTCACTTTCTCACTCTCTCTCTATGTGTGAGAGTGTGTACATGTGCGTGCTTCTCTTTTCAAAACATATCAGCTGGCATCCATCACTGTCCAGACTGGTTTGTGTGTGTGGCAGCAGGCCTGGAGGTAAATGCCCATTGCCACCTCTACGTCCTACACGTTTCACACAGTCCAGCAGCACAGTGGAGCTCATTCAAACACTGTTCTCTCTCTCTCTCTCTCTCTCTCTCTCTCTCTAGCTCTCTCTAGCTCTCTCTCTGACTTTTTTTCACTGACTGAATCAAGCTGATATACAATATTCTGCCAGCAACAATAGAGCTGCTGTTCCTGTTGGTTGCTCTCCTCCATTAGTATAGACTAACCAGAGGCCCCATGGACCAACGTCTGCCTACAGTGTTTCAAATAAGGCTTTGGCTACTGCTTTGTTGCAAATCAAGTCCTACTTAGGAAACAATGAACCGTCTCCCAGCAATATTCTCTCTAAGTACATGCTGCAAGTTGCCTCCCTGGTACACTAAAGTGTTTGGTGTTGTGTTTAGAGTTTGTACCTGGTAGCATATGTTTATCTATTTATTTCAGAAGTTCACTGTACTAAACCGTTTATTGTTAATAATTATCCCAACTTTAGGACACTTGAAGGAAGAAGTGGGACCAGTCTGTTCCAGCGTTCTTACCGTCATGGCCAGGAGTTTGCCGTAAGTGAGGTGAGCAGGGATGTGATCTGGTTTGGCCCGCAGAGACTCCCGGTACCAGTGCTCGGCCTCCGCCAGCTTGTTCAGTCGCATGTAGGCCTCTCCTGTGCAAGGGTGGGAGGGGAGGAAGGAGTGGAGAGGTCAGGTCAGATCAGCAGGAGTCAGAGGTTAAGGAAGCACACATCTCACCATTGTTTTACGCTGACACCCAACACCGGATAGAGGCCAGCCGCCCCGCGAGAGGCGAACCCGCTGCAACTCCAGCCGGCTTTGAAAGACAACACCCGACTCATCCCTCCCCCCTTCCTTCAGCTGGTGAGGGTCCATCAGAGATGCTGAGATTTGACCCGCAAAAAAAATAAATGCATTTTCAAAGCAAAAAAGCAAATTTTTAGTGAAATCACCTTTTCTGCTATTGGTTTCATTTCGTTACTCATTCCACTGCGCATCCACTGGCTAACACAGACAGAGAGAAGGTGTGCATTTCACAGACGAAACCCATCTTCAAAAAAACAATCCACCCAGCAAGTCAAGCTGATAAATGTAATCGCTGCTCGAGGAGCGAGGAGCCTCACAGTTGTCTGAGTTCACAAGACACATAACACCCCGCGCCCACGTGTTTGTGGTTGTGCGCTGTAGGGTTGGAGAGTGTGTTGGCATAGTAAGAAAATGAGGAGGAAAAACACCCATCCTGCGGGCAGGTAGTGCCCTCCTCAGCAGAACCCTGTGCCAATGCCATCTCTCCATTACAGATGGATAGGATGGATGCCAGCGCGGGGTTCACTCGCTGTTTGCTTGGCTACAGATCGCTCCTTCAGCGAAGGGGGCACAGATCCCTACAGTCAATCCTGTGTGCAATAAACAGCAGGTCTGACACAGTCTGACCTCACAAGAATTGAAAAAAAAACATTACAATATCATCACCTAGACATGTGCTCAATTTAATTTTTCATCTTTGCTTGTCCAAGAAGGAAATTCATCACCTGAGAGAGAGAGAGAGAGAGAGAGAGAGAAAAAGAGAGAGACAGAGAGAGAGAGAGAGAGAGAGAGAGAGAGAGAGAGAGAAAGGGGAAAAGTGTGTGTGATGGGGATGGGTGTCACGGCGACAAGAGTGAAAACACCCCCTCTGACCCACCAGGCATCACCCGATACATAAGGAATCGGACAACGCGGCTACTTCATTTAGAAAAACAAAACACGACCTAAAACAATGTTTTAATGTAATTATCGCAGCAATAACACGGAGGACACGGGTACATGACAGGGCTAACATTTCACTTGAACTTTAGTCGCATCCGTCCGTGAGTGTGGAGACTAGTATACCCTCCCCACCCTGCTCCCCCTCCCTCTCTCCCTCGGCAAGGTGTCAGTAAAAGGACACGTAATATGCACCAGAGGACCAGTGCATCCACATGAAGGGGGATTACTGTAAATCATTCTCCTGATGAGAACACGGAACGCGGAACCGAGCCCTCCGTCCCACAGGTGGCCAACACAGAATGCTGTGTCTCTCTCTACCCTCTGAGGGACTATGACTTATTTCCTCTGTTTTCAATTAAAACAGACCGGCGCTAGGAGTACGGCGCGGTACGGTACGGCGCGCTAGGCGGCCCCCATGTAATGTACTCATGTAGAAACAACTCTGATTTCCCCCGCGGGTGAAGTGTGTTTGGTTAGCGGAGTCACAGTGGTTAAATGTGGGCTGTAAAAGACTCAACTTTTGTATTTTTATTTTTAAGTACAAAACTGCCTCACCAGGATGATAAAAGCACAAACGATTTACGAACATGGAGCAACGCTGAGGAGGAAAAAAGTCACACCATTCCCCCGGAAACACACACACACACACAGTGGCTATGACTGCAGGGAAATAACACTATCCAAGAAAACATACAGGCAGGCACTCACTCACATACATACACAGAGTGTGTCTGTGTCTGTGTCTGTGTCTGTGTCTGTGTCTGTGTCTGTGTCTGTGTCTGTGTCTGTGTCTGTGTCTGTGTCTGTGTCTGTGTCTGTGTCTGTGTCTGTGTCTGTGTCTGTGTCTGTGTCTGTGTCTGTGTCTGTGTCTGTGTCTGTGTCTGTGTCTGTGTCTGTGTCTTTTGCTCCTCTTTCCTCCTCAGTGTTGCTCCGTGGTCATAAATCGTTTGTGCTTTTATCACTCTGGTCTATCAACTGAAAAAGAGATGTGTGAGACGTGTGAAAACGAAGAGAAAAGACGAACAAAGAAAATGGGGATGTTGTGCCCATCAACGCTGTGTGAAAATCACAGGCTCTCAGTGCTGGAAATGTCATAAAAAAGTGGTTTAGTTTGTCTCAGTGTCCTTTCCACTCCCAGTCACTGATCTGACAGCCTCCATCATAACCGCTTTCTCAACACACACACCGCAGAAACACGAGAACTGAGATTATTATTGGAGCAGGCAGAATGAAAGGGCCAGACATCCTCTGATCAAACCTAACAGAAAACACACACACACCTCAGTAAAGTGTCTAATCTTACTCAAGACATCTTAGTCTCACACCACACACACACACACACCACCTCAAACATTTGCAGATCCCCAAAAGAGGGTCAAGATCCTTCCTCTCTCCACACAAACACACACGTGCAAACCTACAGTCTCACACCTGCAAATTCAAAGAGACAAATCTTGAGGCCCACACGTATAAACATCAGGACACACACACACACACACACACACACACACACACACACACACACACACACACACACACACACACACACACACACACACACACACACACACACACACACACACACACACACACACACACACACACACACACACACACACAGTTAGAGGCCGGTATGAGGCCCCTTTGAGAAACTAACAGACTACGGCTTTTTGACCTGTGTGGTTCATTTATAATGGAGACATTGAGCTCTGCTCACACCATCAGTGGAGCTGCACTTGAAAGTTCTTGGAAAGGGTTCAAAGAGTGCCAAAAAAAAAGAGAGTAAAAAGCCAAAATAAAAAAATAATAAAGTAAGAGCTTCAAAGACTTCAAACACATGAGAGCATTTGTGATCAAAGACTGTGATAAGCTTATTGACAGACACACACACCCTTACCTATCATATTATAGAGACTCTGAGGGGCAAACTGCTGTGGCATCTTCTGTATTGCTTCTTTAAAGACAGAAACGGCCTCCTGCAAACATCAGACACAAAAACCAATTAGTGAAGTTGTCTGAAAGGTCATAAAGTATGCTTGTTGTGTTTCTAACTCATGCATGCTGATGAATATGGCTCGTGAGAGTGGACCTGCAACCCGTACCAACCCATATGCAATTAATAATGAGTGATAAACATATATACTATATGTACTTTGCTGAATAATGCTTGGTTCATGTCGTGCAATGATATAACCACTGTGTGCTCTCCTAATATGTGATGTGAAACATGCTAAATAACTGTGTGTGGAAATTGCTTGAGTTATGCTTACACAAACCTATATCCATATGTGCTTGCTAAAAAAGTGTGAAATATGAAATGTACTTAACAAACGAAAATGTAAAGCAGAACAATGTGTTCTTTGAGAGTTTTCGGACTTCAGTGTGCTTTGCATTGTGTAATGACGGAGGGGGCAGGAAGAGGCCTCTGGGCTTGCGAGTGCCTAGAAGGAGGTGACACATGGGTCAGAGACGAACATATGTTGCTAGGAGACGTCAGGAAGAAAGGGGGTGTGTTAGAACTTGTATGTATGTGCAAGGGATTTAAAAGGCGTATGCGGTTTGTGTTCGCGAGTCTTCAGTCTTTGTCTTGATAGAATCTACGGTATTCTTTTCTTATTTTGCCTTAGCTTGTGTGCTTAGAGAACCTTTTTATTTCTTTGTAACTTTTCACCTCTTTGACAATAAAAACAAGAGGTCAACTTTATTAACACCAAGAGCCGCGTCTGCGTCTTTCCTATGGACTGAGCTACCCCCGAAAAACATGGCCTTCTTGCCTTAGTATCCCAGCCACCACCCCAGATCGTAAACTCAAAAGAAGCCGAGGCATCTTGAAGAAACATCGACTTGGGACGGCTGGTGTGAATGGGTAAGACTGTCTGCTTTTCCATTTCAGGAAAAGGATACAATAAAGGTGACTGTGACTCCTTGTTGTATTTGGGGCTGAAACACACTCTATAGGGAGAAGAACAGTATGACATGATGATCCGAACTAGCCTGGTTTTTAGATAAGTGTGTCGAATAGCCATACATATTAATTGTGAGAGCATTCGAAAGCTCACGTGAAAAACACTCAATTTTTATCTATAGGCGGACACAAAGGATCTTATTCTTCAATGCGTGTATTTTAATGCAGCATATATACTAGAGTTGACGTATACAAATTTGTCTGTGTGTGTGTGTGTGTGTGTGTGTGTGTGTCTGTTTGTGTATGTGTGTGTGTTCAGACTCCAGTCTCACCTCCTGGTGGCCCTGCTCGTGCAGCAGTTTGCCCAGATTGTACAGGCAGCTGGTGACGGAGCTCTTGTGGGCGTGTGGGTCCTTGAGGTTCTCGTCTGGGATGTCGGCGCAGGTCAAGAAGGTGCGTCTGGCCTCGTCGCCGCGGCCTTGGTTCATCAGGATGATCCCCGTATTCAAGTAAGCGGCTGCAGGGAGAGCGGAGAGACACTCAGACACGGTGTGGGTCTTGAGAGGAAAATAACAGCCAAGTCTTCCATACAGCTGTCCAGACTCATGCCCGTTAAAATCGGACATACACGAGCATGTGCACGTTCACACGTACACACACACACACACACACACACAGACACACACGTACTGAAACACACACAAACTTGCATGCGCACGCAGAAATTTAAGGCAGAGATAATATATATATTTTTAAATCAGATATTCAGCTTGTGCTATAATGTTTTCAAACAAAGAAATATTTCCATGCTTTGTCGAAATTCTAATCACATCTAATGTCTAGCAAACTAGTCACACAAATTGCACAAATATATATTCCTTTATGGATTTCTTCTGCACTGACTAATTAGACTCTGAGACCCTAAGCTGGCTGAGGCCTGCCAGGCTGGATCGACTGTGGGCTTTATTGTCCGCAGGGTGCCAGTGTGTGTGCGGGGCTCTGGGGGCGTCCGCTCTCATCTGATTCACTGAAGTGTGCTACTTTCATTGGTTTCCTTTAAAGCCCTCAGACCTGATGGGCTGCTAAATTAACCCTGTTCACACACACACCCGCACACTCTCTCACATAGACACACGCTCACTAACTCTCTCTCTCTCTCACACACACACACACACACACACACACACACACACAGTATATCTCACATAGACACACCCTCACTAACTCTCACACACATTCACTCACACACACACACACACACACACACACAGTATCTCTCACATAGACACACACACTCACTCACACACACACACACAAAAAAAGCGTGTGCACAAAAGTAGACATACAAGTCTGGAATTCAACTTCACTTCCTCCCTCACACACACAAAGACACAAAAAAGCTTTTTCTCTTGATGCACCCCTACTCTTTTCACTCGCTCTCCTTTATTTTTGCCAACTGAACAGAATCTCCTCAAACCAATTACCAAGAGTAAAGACTAACACGCACAGAGGCCCGAACCTCTCAGACAGACAGAGAAATAGAAAAACTAAGAAATAGACAGAGACACACAGACAAAAGAAAGAGAGGAAAAAGAGAGGAGAGCGAGAGTGAGAGAGAGAGAGAGAGAGAGGATGCAAGGAGATAGACAAAGACTGCCCAGAGAAAGACCACTATATTTTAATAACGCCTTGCCATAAATCAGGAACTATTGAGTTTCCAGCACACCATCTGTACCCAGTGGCATGTCTCTCCCATCTCCTGTGCTGAGTAGTTTTGACCTAACCAGCTAATATAATCCACTTAATCCCTCTCTCTCTTATTCCTGCCATCTCTAGGACAACGCTCCATCAAAACCATTCATTATTGGACAAGAAATATGAAGATGGGAAGATCTTCCTATCTATCGTTTATATGCTGGGATCCAGATAAAAAAGTAATTTACCATGCAGTAAACTGAAATATGTTTTGAGATGGCATGGTAATTAATTAATTACCATCTATTGCAATAATCCACTCAATCATCAAGTGTCAATTTAAATGTAAAATCCCATCCAAGAGCAAAGAAGATGCCCATATACTGATATACTCCACAAATCACTTGTGACATGAAAAAGTATTACCATTTGTGGATTACCACGGCTGAATCCACAGTATCTCTCCAAACAGGTGCTTTGTATTCAGCCAAGCAGACCTAAATTACCCCCTAATATTGGATCTGCATTACTGTAGTATGCATGGCACTATTCAAAACACGATATTGGAAGGCAAAACATTTTGCACATGTATTGAAAAACTCCAAAAATGTACCCGTTCCAAAATGTAAAAATTGTTAAATTGTAAAAACACACACACACACACACACACACACACACACACACACACGCACACATTTGCATACACACAACGTGTTTGACAGTGAAGAGTAAATTAATTTGTCTTGCTGTTGAATTATGCATACAGCGGATACGCTCATTGCAACAGGGCTGTGGGCTATCCTGTGACCTGAAAAAAAAATCATTCATATGCATTTACACACGTCTCATAGTCACACACATATATACACACACACACACACACACACACACACACACACACACACACACACACACACACACACACACACACACACACGTCTCATAGTCATACACACACACACACACACACACACACATCTCATAGTCATACTGTGACGACCCAGCTAACCCCGCCCACGGGCAGATGGGACTATTGGTTTTGTCCTTGTCTCTGCTCAGGTGCGTGTGATTGGCTGGAGGATATAAAGGCTACGATTCCAACATGGCGGTCTCTCTCTCCTCCTCGCGGCGTTTGTGCTTCCGTTGTGCTTTGTTTGTTGCTCCTATACTGATCCACACCACATTTTGGGTTATTCCTCTACACTGACTTACACCACACGTATTTAAAGTTCATTGCTTTACTATTCCATTATTGTTAGTCTGTGTTAAACTCCTATTATTTATTAAATTCACTTATTATTGGAATCGTGCGTGGTCTCCCCATTTATGTTGCGTACCTTGAGCCGGTACGTCACATGTGGGGGCTCGTCCGTGCCTTAGCCTGTATTCTGGTATGTAACTGGATATTGCCACTTGTAGCCTGGTGGTAGTGCGTTAAATTTGTTGGAATATAGTTTTTCTCACAGGTGTAAATTACCTGTTGCAGCAAAGTTCAGATCGGGGAGTACCGCGCATACATTGTTTATTTGGATGGTAATTTGGTTAAGGTATAGGATTTGTTGCATTTGGGATCCTGCAGTCTGCACGTTGTCTGGCTAGAGTAACGCGGCTGTGCAGGTTGGCAATTGGGCGCAGGTGTATCTGGTAAGTGGGAGGGTGACGGTAGGTTAGATCCTACCTGAGCTAATTGGACCCCGTGCAGGTGTAGAGCGCTTACCGCTGTTTGTTGTTTTTCTTTTTATTGTAGTTTGTTGTTTTTGGTGCGTCAGACGCGCTGGGGTTGCGGTGCAAGCAACTCAATTGTATGTGGACGCACTGAAGACGTCAGATTAGTAATATGTAGGGTATTTTTTTTTGGTGGGAGGTAGATGCGGGGAAGCTCTTTGTTCTTGTGTGGTAAATGGGGTTGGTTCGCCTGTGCCTGGTTTGCGGATTTTGCACTGCTGCGTTCATGGCAGATAATTGGATCAGTTGGGCATTTTCTTGTAAATAGAGAGGTATTGTAGAGAAAATTGAAATGCCTACCATAGAAGTAGAGGATTTTTTTACGTCTCCAACCGAAGATTTATTGGATAGTTTGACAAAAGAGCAATTGGGTCAGGTTGCGGTACACTACCAATTTGATATTCCGAAGGGTTTAAAAAAACAAGAACTCCAAGAATGTGTGAATTCAAAATTGGTAGATATGTCGGTAATTTCTAGTAAAATTACCGCCGAGACATCTGGTCCACCGACAGCGACGTCAACCCCTAATGCAGGTGAAAAGGTGGGGAGTCTGGAAAACCAGGCCGAGCTCTTAAAGCTTCAGCTCGAATACAAACGGTTGGAGGCCGCCGAGCGAGAGAAGAATCGCGCATTTCAGCGTGAGTTTGAACTGAAACGTTTAGAAGCAGAACAAAATAAACGTGAGTATGAAAGGGAGCGTGAAGCCTCGGAAAGAGAAAATCGGCGTGAATTAGACCTCAAACGTTTAGAAGCCGAGGAAAAGAAGCGTGTGTATGAAAGGGAACGTGAATTGGAACAGTCAGCCGAAAGAGAGAAAGAACGTCTATTCGAGCTAGAAAAAATAAGACTACAGCAACAGCAGAAAGATAGTCATATGGAAATCCAAAAAGAGAAGCTGAGATTAATTGCTGAAGGGAAGATGTGGGTCGGTGATGATTTCCCTGCGCCATCTGGCACTTACGGTGATCTTTCTAAAATGATTAGGTTTTTACCTAAATTTAATGAACGTGATCCCGATATCTTCTTTTCGCTTTTTGAGGGTATCGCTGATGAGCATAGTTGGAGTGACACTCAGCGCACGCTGTTACTTCAAACTGTCTTTACCGGGAGAGCCCAAGATGCGTTTGTGGCGTTGTCGTTGACAGAGCGAAAACAGTACAGGTGCGTCAAAGAGGCTGTTCTGAGAGCATTCAAACAAGTTCCAGAGTATTATCGACAGCGGTTCAGAAACTGGAAAAGAGGTGAACGGCAAACTTATGCTGAAGTTGGTAGAGATCTTGTTGCGTTTTTTACCCGCTGGCTTCACTCAGTCGATGTGACCACCTTTGAGGAATTGTTCGAATTAATTACACTGGAACAATTTAAAAACATCGTCCCTGAGCGGCTTACTACTTTTATTAATGAACACACCGTTAAAACCGTTTCTGAGGCTGCAGTGCTCGCTGATGAGTATGAGTTAACTCATAAAAGTAGAGTCGGTGAACACTTTCGTAACCGTACATATACTCGAGATGAACCTCGATCACACTGGTTCAGTGGTAATTCAAATGCTCGGTATGATGGTAAACAAGATCCTAAACGTTTTAATGCCAATTCGGATAATCAATGCAGGTATTGCCTGGAGATGGGACACTGGAAACAGGATTGTCCCGTATTAAAATATAAAAATGCGGGAAAGTCTAACTCTACCAGATATAGCTTATGCGCTGCCCCTGTGTGTCAGGTGAATTATGCGAAAGTGAAGGTGAAGTCACGGCTGGCAGAGGGTACAGTCCCTGCTGGAGGTTCAGGTTGTGTGGTGCCTGATTGCCCTGCAGTGGAGCTGTGCAGCTCTGGTGCCAATGAACAGGTCGGGGGAGGTTATGGGCCTTTCATTACCAATGGTTTCATTTCACTTGTCGACGGTTCGAATAAGATACCCGTTAAAATATTACGGGACACTGGCTCTACCGAAAGTTTTGTGGCGGAGACCGCTTTGCCATTTTCTGTTAATTCTAGTATTGGAAAGAGTGTTTTGATTAGGGGGATTGGTATGCACACTATGTCCGTTCCACTGCATAAAATCAGGTTGAATTCAGATCTTGTGCAAGGGGAGGTGGTTGTGGCAGTTCGCCCAGTATTGCCAGTGCCAGGGGTTGATGTCATCTTGGGCAATCATCTAGCCAGAGATAAAGTGTGGCCCAGTGGGCCAGCCCCACCGATCGTAACCATCGAGCCTATGGAGGCTATTAGGCCGGACGATTGCGCTATAGAATTCCTTGATGTTTTCACGGCCTGTGTCGTGACTCGTGCAAGGAGTCGTACACAGACAGTGGAGGGTGCGTCAGATTTGTCAAAAGCTAGCAATAAGATGGTGCAATTGCCGGTATTGCCAAATTCCTTTGATCGGGATGACATTATTGCTGCGCAGATAGAAAACAATGGATTGGCAGAGTTTTTCGTTGGAGCTCTGTCGGGAGAAAAGATTCCGAGTGCAGAGAGGGGATACTTTAATAGTGACGGGTTGTTGGTGCGGAAATTTGTGTCTGTAAATAACGATCTGAGTGAAACAGTGATGCAGATTGTTGTGCCGAAAAAGTACAGAGATCAGGTGTTGCAGGCGGCCCACGGGGAAGGGGCTGGGCACTTCGGGGTGCGGAAAACATACAGCCGGCTATTGCAACATTTCTATTGGCCGCGCTTGAAGCGAGACGTGGCAGTAGGGGTGGGCGATATGGCCAAAATCTTCTATCACGGTATTTGTAATTGTATATCACGGTTACGGTATATATCACGGTTTATTATACGTAGGGTGACCAGATTTGAGTTTGTGAAAAAGAGGACACTTCAGCGGTGGCGAAATGTGTCCACAGACATAGGCTATACAGTATGATCTGCTTTATTTATTGACCCTTAAGAACACTAAGGTGCAGAAACAATACTGCCTCAATAGGCTATTGGCCTAAGCAATAGTGGTCAGTATATGCCTACTTTGTACTGAACGTTTCCATTGAATCTTTAAATAGTAAGATTAAAACAAAGTGCATGTAGTGGCATTTAGTCCAGTGCTTATGTGGCTTTCAGTGGTTCTTTAATGTACTTTCAGAAGAGAAATGAAGTGTTAACTTTCTTTTCAATGTTTGGTCATATGGTAACGCAATAATGATGAGAAAAACATTTTCTTATATGGCCACATATTAAAATAAGAAAATTAAGAAGTTGGCAATTACACATAGACGCCCCATTGACCGCTTCAGCCCGTCGCCGCAACATTGGTGAGGTGAAGCCTGTAAACAAACGCAAGTAAACGATGGAGCTGCGGGGTTTTTTTGCATAAAAAGCACGTTTACATTTCTCAACCGATTTCACTGAGTTATTTTTTTATTCAAGGGTTTATGATCTAGGTGGAGTACCAAAACAAGTTGTCTCCATGTTACTTAGAATCTCGACAGTTATAATCGCCATAGACATATATACATACGTCTATGATAATCGCCATAGACGCTCACTGTTCTTGTGCTCCCACAGCTCCTTCACTATGAAATACTGAAAATAAATCTAAACTATCGAAATAGTGCATCTTTAACTACTAATATTTGACCATCATTGAGAAAAATGGAACAGAATCTGCAAATAAATGGCTACACTAGACACTTCAGTCCATATTTTTCAGTAGATCTTTCAGTCGAATCTTAGATTACTCAAAAAGTAGGCATGATAGTCCTTGCAGGTCATGTGCTTAAAAATTGTAATAGGTATCGTATTATACGGCTCTTCAGAATGTTCAAAAAAGTTCAGTTGATTTGAATGGGCCACCCCAACGTTCGCAGGTCTGTAATTTCTTTATATTCACTGCTGCGAAAAAGTAATGACCATCATTGGCAACGGGTTTTGTGCTTTAATTCACGTCTTTCATATCATATCATTCCGCAAGTAGTCCGGTCATTTAACGTAACTTGAAGTCACCAAGTAATGGGTTGCTACGCAACACCTGAAACTTGAAAGTTCTATTTGCCTGAAGAACTATTTTTTCTAAACGGAAATCACTAAACGGCAACATAATCGTTAAAGAGGTATTTCGGAGGAACGTCTTCTATCATTTTGGCGAGTAACTGTAAAATAAGCGGGATGATGTATAGTTTGGAGGTCATTATCTAAAAATAAATCGATTGGATTTCAAAATAAGAGTATACCGCGGTTGAAACGGTATAGCCAAATCTCTCCCGGTAGACACATTTCTACCGTTGCACGGTATATACCGTCATACCGCCCAGCCCTACGTGGCAGGGTTCATAAAGACGTGTCATACGTGTCAGGTAGCTGGAAAGCCGAACCAGTCCATTAAACCCGCGCCGTTGCATCCAATTCCAGCAGTGGGCCAGCCTTTCGAGCGCTTGTTGATCGATTGTGTGGGTCCATTGCCTCCATCGAAGTCTGGTGCGGTTCACATGTTGACAGTGATGTGTCAGACGACGAGATATCCCGCTGCATACCCGTTACGAAGTATCAACACTAAGTCAATTGTCAAAGCTCTCTCGCAATTTATTTCAGTATTTGGTATCCCAAAAGTAATACAATCGGATAGAGGCAGCAATTTTACGTCTAAGGTGTTTGCCGAAGTTTTAAAACATCTTCGAATAAGCCACAGTTTGAGCAGTGCTTATCACCCTCAGAGCCAAGGTGCTCTTGAGCGTTTTTCATCTCACATTGTTGCGTGCATACTGTTCTGAGCTCCAGCGCGACTGGGAGGATGGCCTACCATGGTTGCTTTTGGCTGCTCGGGAAGTGTCGCAAGACAGTCTTGGTTTTAGTCCAAACGAGTTGGTATTCGCGCATAAAGTCCGTGGTCCGCTGTCATTGTTAAAAGATGGCTTACAAGAATCTGAGCCTCCGGTAAATCTTATTGATTATATCGATGGTTTTCGTCGCAGATTGTTTTTAGCGTGGCAGTGTGCCGCGAAAAATCTGGGTAAATCTCAAGCACGGATGAAAAAAGTGTTTGACCGAAAAGCAGAGCCTAGGCTCTTTAGTCCAGGTGACCAGGTTTTAGCTTTGTTGCCCATACCTGGCTCACCGTTTCGTGCGCGATTTACCGGTCCTCATGTTGTTGTCCGTCAAGTGGCAGAGCTTGATTATTTGATTGCCACACCAAAACGGAGAAAAGCAACTCAGCTTTGTCATGTCAATTTATTAAAACGGTATTACACTCAGTCCTCCAGGGCTGACGTGTCTGGTGAAAAGGTTGATGCTGTTGTTCTAGCTGTTGCCGGTGGCGTGGTTTCAGACTCTCCTCCGGTGGCAGAGGAGGTGGAGGATGAAGGCGGCCCCGATGACAGTATTTTGTTACCACGGTTAAAAAATTCTGAGATGCTTCAAAATCTGAATGGCCTAGTAAGTCATATGCCTGATAGCCAGAGGGATGTGTTAAAGTCCTTTTCTTCTTTGTTCTCTGATACTCCGACATGTACGAATCTGATTGAGCACGATATTGATGTGGGAGACGCTGCGCCCATTAAACAACGGTTTTATTGTGTTCCGTTAGTCAAGCAAAAAATCCTGGAGGGTGAGGTCCAGTACTTGCTGGACAATGGCCTGGCTAAACCATCTTATTCGAGCTGGGGTTCACCATGCTTGTTGGTGGCTAAACCAGACTCGACATTCAGATTTTGCACCGATTACCGCAAAGTAAACCAAGTGACTAAGGCCGACTCTTTTCCGCTGCCTCGAATAGAGGATTGTGTGGACCGCGTGGGGTCTGCTAGATTTGTCACAAAGTGCGACCTTCTAAAAGGTTACTATCAAATACCGTTAACGCCGCGGGCGCAAGAGATAGCTGCCTTTGTTACACCATCAGGTCTCTACTCCTATAATGTCATGTCATTTGGTTTAAGAAATGCCCCTTCCAGCTTTCAGAGGCTTATGAATCATGTAATATCTGGCCTTGAGGGTTGCGCTGTGTACCTAGACGATGTTGTTATTTATAGTGATACGTGGGAGTGTCACTTGTTGCGTCTGTCTGCTTTGTTCGAAAGGTTTGCCAAAGCCAATTTGACAGTAAATTTGGCAAAGTGCGAATTTGCGCGGGCCACAGTGGTCTATTTGGGGAAGGTAGTCGGGCAGGGAGCAGTGCGGCCGGTACGAGCCAAAGTGACGGCCATTGATGGTTTTCCTCGTCCTTCAACAAAAAAGGAATTGATGAGATTTCTGGGCATGATAGGTTATTATCGGAGTTTTTGTTTAAACTTTTCTACCGTGGTAGCGTCCCTCACCAACTTATTAAAAGGAAAGACTCAATTTAGTTGGACACTGGAGTGTCAACAGGCATTCGACAATGCCAAACTGTTACTGAGCACTGCACCGGTCCTGGCGGCTCCTCGGCTTGACCGTCCGTTTAAAATCCAGGTGGACGCGAGCCAGGTTGGGGCGGGTGCAGTGTTGTTGCAAGTAGATGACCAAGGACTTGACCATCCAGTTTGTTACTTTTCAAGAAAGTTCAACAAATACCAGTTCAACTACTCAACCATTGAGAAAGAAGCGTTGGCATTGGTGTGGGCGTTTCTACATTTTGATGTGTATGTGGGGGGTGGTGCCCACCCAGTGGTCGTCTTCTCAGATCATAATCCACTGACATTTTTGCATTCATTACAGAACCCAAATCAACGCTTGATGCGTTGGGCTTTGTTTTTACAGCCGTACCATTTACAAATTTACCACATTCGAGGGGTGGATAATGTAATGGCCGATGCGCTGTCTTGCGCCCCGGGTGTGGTTGGGTAAGTTGTTTGTCTCATTTCTCTTTTCTCCATATCTGTCCCTTATCATCTTAAACTGCTTTTCTAAGTACTAGGCAATGGTGATGGTCAGGAGGTGGAGTGGCGGGAGAGGGAGAGGTGGTGATGGGGTGAATGGGCCCAGTGTGAGGGTTGTATGGTGTGTCAGAGTGGATATGACAGATCGGTTGAGGATGGTGAGTGTTTTGTCATATTTGTTGTTTTTTTTTGGGAGCTTTATTAGAATGTTTTTGGATGTATACTAAATGACAGAATCCCATCTCGGTGGGCTTCTGTTTTAAGGGGGGGGATATGTGACGACCCAGCTAACCCCGGGGCAGATGGGAATATTGGTTTTGTCCTTGTCTCTGCTCAGGTGCGCGTGATTGGCTGGAGGATATAAAGGCTACGATTCCAACATGGCGGTCTCTCTCTCCTCCTCGCGGCGTTTGTGCTTCCGTTGTGCTCCTATACTGATCCACACCACATTTTGGGTTATTCCTCTACGCTGACTTACACCACACGTATTTAATGTTCATTTCTTTACTATTCCATTATTGTTAGTCTGTGTTAAACTCCTATTATTTATTAAATTCACTTATTATTAGAATCGTGCGTGGTCTCCCCATTTATGTTGCGTACCTTGAGCCGGTACGTCACACATACACACACACACACACGCGCAAGCATATGTTCTGGGATACATAAAAACAGGCACCTTTGAGACAGTGTTTGAAGGTGGTTTTACAACCGCACAGCAGCATAGAAGCCGCGTCCCCCCCTCTCCCTCCACCAAATGTAGACTTACATACACACACACACACACACACACACACACATATTCTTCTGCGTGAGCACACAAAAACACAGACACACACACACACACACACAGGCTCTCACTTACTCATACACAAACCCACCCCCGCAACCCCACACAGAAAAACAGTTGCCATGGCACAGTCACATCCGTAGGAGCTTGAAATCGTCAATAAAAAGAAAAGCAACACTTACAAGCTAGTGTTGGCCTGCTCCCAATGGCTAGCTTATAGTAGTGGAGGGCCTCAGAGAACTTGTTGTTTTCCTGCAGCAGCAAACCTCTGGAGATATATAAGAGAGAAAGAGAGAGAGAGAGAGAGAGAGAGAGAGGGAAATCACTCAGAGAAAGAAAAAAAAATGGAGAGGATAAAACACACACACACACACACACACACACACACACACACACACACACACACACAAACATCTGTCCATGCCCATGACTATCCAGGAGATAATAGCTAGCAATAGGGTCGTTAACTAGCAATTATGCTGCTATGATTGTTGCATTGTTCTCCAGTAAGCTCGACTATTTAGTTTTTCCTATGTATGCACATACACACACACTCACTCACAGCTCTCTAATAGCCTCTTGCACTGAGGAAAAGAGTCAGAAAGCATCTTCTCCTCTGATGCCTGCCAGAGCTGCTAGTGTACCTGAGGGCTCCCGATAGCCTAATACCAGACCGCACTCTGCTTGAGGCTGTTTCACAGGAGGCAGGAGAGAGTCATTAAGGTCAAATATGTGAGGAGAAATCTTCTCTTACTCTCTCTCGCTCACACTCTCTATCTATCTATTTATCTTTCTCTAAATAACTTTATTTTTGCACTGAAAATAAAATAAACCTGATGTGGCATGGAGGTGGTGGAGGTGTGTGTGTGTGTGTGTGTGTGTGTGTGTTTATGGGGGGGTTCTGATAGAGCCAGTGTGAGATGTTTGCCCAAGATGATGAATAAATCAATAGAGGCTCTGAGCCAAATTCAAACACCAATAATAGATTCTGAAGTGAGGTCAGGTCGTGGCTGGAGGTTACTGGTGAGGGCAGTTTCCTTCACCCTATCTCTGGGTGGACGTGGGTGCAGAGCGAAGCTGCCAGAAACAGCCCACACAGATGATTAATGCAAACCCAATGTTAGAGGAGACACACTCTGAGGGGGGGGGGTCACACGCACATCAGCCAGACCAGGGCCAGACCAGGGCCAGATCAGGGCCGAACCCGTTCCACTGTCAGCCGCCATCTCAGGCTCCATCTGGATCGGCGATCAATAGCGTTGACAACAGGGGGAGCTGCTAGAGCAAATGAGCAGATTGATCAGCCTCCCAGGCTATGGGCTGAGGGCAAAGCTCCTGCTGCTAACCCAACCCATGTTCCCCACATCAATAGGAGCGCAATCAGGCAGGGGCAGCAATAAACAATGCTGGCGTGTCACCGCGGCTGAATCGTTGAGATTGTCGAGGAGGAGAATGCTATGGTCTCTGAACAATTCACACAGAGGCGCAGGTGGTGGGACGCAGAAATGAGATATCAGGACTCCGAGGGCCCCAGGGTGCCGGGATGAATAGCTGCTGGAGGAGACCCTTGGTGGGGTGAGTGCTAACAGCGGAGGTCTGGATCAGTGGGTTGTGACTAAGAGGCTTCACAGTCAGGGGGTAGAGCGAAACGATGAAAAACAATGAAAAACGCGCACACACACACACACACACACACACACACACACACACACACACACACACACACACACACACACACACACACACACACACATAAAACACACACACAAAGACACACACACACATTCGGGTAGATTTAAAGGTACGCACAGATTATAAAGCATGTCAGCCATGTTCCTGCGGTAGTACAGTGCGTTCCTGTAAGCACGTTCTGCTTCAGACATCTTGCCTTGGTTCTTCAGGACGTTCCCAAGGTTACCCCAGGCTGAAGTAGAGAAAAACAGAGAGAATTAGTCAACCAGTCAAGAGAGAAGAGGAGAAAAACAGAGAATACTCTCGCAGATCTCCAATCTATTATCTCCTTTGTTTACATTCTTTGTTGAAAAAATAACAAGACAGTCGTGCCACTGAGGGTGAGAGGAAACTCTCAGATGCAAGATTAAATTAAGATTTGACAGGTGACAGAAAGTCAGGTGTGAAATACTAAATGGTCTCACCTGAAATTGAAATGCACATTTGCCTCGTAATGAATTTAGTTAATTTTAAACGAGGAAAATGTAAATTAAAAAAGAAATTACTTTTGCGAATTGGGATGGGAAGAGGCTCAGATGATGTCCTCTGCTCGCACGTCTCTTTGGACATGCTGCAAAAGTGAGGCATTCAAATCTGCCCTGTCTAAGGAGGGAGAGAGTGGCCAATCTCTTCTAGAAGATTCTATTTCCCCCACTCGGAAAGGAATTTGGCTTCACGTGTATCATAAACAGGCCTGCAAGAATACGGCCAGTTTCTATGCAGATACTGCATTGAGACTACATAAATAACCTAAGAAAATGTTTTCTTAAACATAGCTTGAAGGCTCAAAAATGGCACCAACTCAGAGTGCACACAATCACACACACACACACACACACACACACACACATACAGACGCCCACACAGACACACACACACATGAGTGTTTATGTCATCAGGTAGGGCATCCATTTTACATGTATTCATTCTGAAATGTTATTATGACAATAAACTAAAATTTGTGGCAATATAAGTGGCAGTTTTGACTTTCTCTGGAAGCTGTCAGCCTGTATTTTTTCACTCTTACATGCCACAGAGGAGCTCTGCCTCAAATTCATTCGCAAAAAAAGAAAACAAACAAACCAGAAACCAGGATTAAAATACAACATCTTTCCAGACTGCTTGGTTGAATCACTTAAAACTTCCTGAAACCTGGACGTCCGGCGGCTCGTTCCTGCATCCTGCATCTTGGGCCTAGTAACTGCAGAGTGTTTGTTTCTATGACAGGATGGCCCAGAATATGCCATGTGTGCCATCACCGCGGGCAGGTCTCCATGGTGGCTCACCAAAGAGGAGTCAGGATGGAAGTTGAGGGTGGTGGAGACATTCCTTTGGGGAGTTTGCCCGGGTCATCAGCCGTTCCCCCGTGTTTGTGTTTGTGTGTGTGTGTGTGTGTGTGTGTGTGTGTGTGTGTGTGTGTGTGTGTGTGTGTGTGTGTGTGACTGTGTGTGTATTTGCATGTGTTTAAAGGCCAAAGCCTGAGAAAAGGAAGTGAGTGAACATGGAACTTCCTGTGTTGCGGACGTTTATCGCTCCCTATCACGGCAGCTCAAAAGTTTGTCAGTGCCGGACAACAAACTTCACTCTCAACATTCCATTACTTTAATCTGGCCGCTAACAACAAGGCACAGCAGCCAAGAAATCTGCAAAATGCCAAGGCTTATCAGAGATTAACTTACTAATTAACAGTTACATGGTTTGAAAGAGGCCATAAGACCCCTACCGATTAATCATCTGAAGTATTCAGAACAAGAACACAATCAATTTAACAAAAACAAAACACCCAGTTTGAGTACAGCTGAGCTGATAAGATGATAAAATAGTGTGAAAATTGGTGTGTCAGTATAATAATTACAAGAGACACATGACAAACCATAACAAATAAAAACAAATAAACAAATAGATTCTGAAAAAAGAAATAAAAACAAATTAACAAATAGATTCTGAAAAAAGCCTTCAACACGAATGCACTACGTTAGCCTCCTAAATAGTTCATCTCACACCGGACATCAACCAAACGATAAGTGACCAAGCTGCGTGTAAGGTGTAGCCATGTGCTAATCTTACCTTTAGCAGGGTTCACAGTTATCCCTGAACGGTACAGCATCTCCTCATTCTGCCAGTCCTGGTTGCGCAGCACAGTCTTGATCCCAAACAGCAGCACCAGGGTGGCACCAAAGTACACCACCAGGCTCTTGGCGGAGGGCCTGCGCAGCCGGACGTACAGGGCCCTCATGGCCACGGCCACCAACAGGCAGAAGCCCATGCTGGGGATGTAGAGCACGCGCTCGGCCACCACGAAGCCCACGTAGAAGAACAGGTTGGTGGCTGGGAGGAAGGGCACTGCCATCAGGCCTAGGGAGAACACCAGCACGTTTTCCGTGGTGGGCAGCGAGGTCCTGGGAGCCTGGGCGGCCTTCTTCGTACCGTTCTCCACCCCAGGCGGGTGCTCGTTCTCCGAGGAGCCGTGCTCCTGGTCAGAGCTGTGGTGGCCGTTGCCGTTGGTGGCCAGCTTGCCGTTGGTGGCCAGCTTGCCGTTGGTCAGGGCCGGGTGGGCTTTCCCGTTGGACTCCTTGCCCCGGGCGGGGCGGAAGGGCAGCCCGAGGCCGAACCAGCCGAGCACCAGCAGCGCGGCGTAGAAGGCCACCGTGTGGAGGTTCCTCCAGTCGGCCAGGCTCCGGACCAGCGGCAGGGCGTCCATGGACCAGTCGAAGCTGAGGGTGTCAGGGCACAGGAGCAGCCAGGCGTTGACGGCGGGCAGGTAGAGGAAGGTGAGCGTGCGGGTGAGGAGGCTGGGTGAGTCGGCGGCCGGGTTGTCCGAGTTGGAAAAGTTGGGCGGCTTGTTGCCCATCCAGTAGAGGCGGAAAGCCAGCAGCACCATCCCCCACACTGCCAACAGGAACACGCTTGCCAGCAGGTGGAGGTTTCTCCTCTGGAGGACAGAGAGAAAAAAAAAGAGCAAGAGAGTGAGTGAGTTTGAAACTAAAACTTCAATATTGTGAGGATAGCCCAGTTATTTAAGGGGATGCACGTGGCTGAGCTGCCAGGGCCAAGCTAGTTTTCTGGCTGATTTGTTCGGACTCCTGGACTCCTGAGTTTGAGTCATTTCCAGGCTTTTTTTTGCAAATTAAGCTGAAGTCTTCAGCTTTTCTGTGCTTTTTTACCTCACTTGAAATCTGACTCAGCAACATAGTACACAGTCAGCACACAGTGTTTTTAGACATTGTGTGTGTGTGTGTGTGTGTGTGTGTATGTATGTGTGTATGTGTGTGTGTGTGTTTGTGTGTGGTGCTTGTGGTGTATGTGTGTGTGTTGGGGGGCTGTAGTAGGAGGTAAGACTGAAAAAAAGCAGAAATTGAAACCTGGCAAAAGCGGCCTGTGTTTCCTCACCCCTTCTCAAGCCAACTTTTGTACACACACCACACACACGTCAGATAAACAGCACTACATCAGACTGCGAACGATTAGACAATGACAAGACGCAGTTCACTTCTTCCCAGGGCACCTTTGGCAACCCCAGCAATCACCGCTAATGAACTTACGCTCCGCGCCAAACTTACCAAAACGGCCCTGCTCACATCTTTCACCGCGGCCAAAAGAATAACAGAGATGCATAAGTCATCGGCTGTTGGCAAGCACACTGCGGCTTTGACGTCACATCAAGAAAACATGCCATCTGATTCTCGCCGCTCACCACTCCACCTGGCCTTTGCAAACTTACACAAATAAATGCTGAAATACGGCCTAAACAGCAGCCTATCAATCATACCACGAGCCCGATATTAAACACTTTCTACCACCCGGGTATGGAAATGATTATGCTGTATTTATGGCGTGTCTGAATCTTTTACACATTTCTTCGCTGAGGGCTTTCCCTGGCTATGTTGTTCCCTGTAGGATTGCTGTTATGCAGGATAAAACCAGCTTTTCACATCTGTTTGTCTTGGAGATCCCCCCTCCTGTGCAACGGCAAACTTTGGCCTGTGCTTCAGCGGTATACTTAAGTGCTAGCGCAAGCGTACTGTTATTACACAACATACATTTCCTCTGATTAGAGAGAGGTTTCAGCAGGTAACAAGACCACGGACACTTTGAGAACTTCACTCCGTTGTTCAGCAACTTCATATCAGTCTAATGTAGCTGACTGCATTGCTGATGCCATCACTGTTATTGACTGGGTGGGCTTTAGCCTCTGTCATCTGTGTATACATTTTCTTTCTTCAAACTGTGCAATTTTCTCCTGGCAGATTTTGATGCCCGTAACCCCTGTTTACCATTTAAATGAAAAGTCACGGACGACAAACCAATGCCTCCTAAATCCATTTGATCTGCCTTTCTGTCTTGGGGGAAACGGGGGCATTTGTGTGATACCGTTTTAGCACAGAGAGCTCCTATGGCTATTGATTTTCTTACTGTCTTTTGTCATTTCTATGATATCCGATCAGGATGGACAAGCTCGCTCTAGGGAAATCAGGATAAATAGCTCTCTCTTTCTCTCTTTTTCCGCGTGCAATCGAATTATCCATCTTGATGCTGAGAATCTCATCCCCTCTGGCGAGAGTAGCGAAGCAAAAACCAACAGAGCTAATCCTATAGAGACTAAAAACCCAGGCCATACCAGAGGATATTGGATTTTTCTCGACACGTTCCGTGTTCTCATTCCTGCCGTCATGTTGTTTTCCGCATGTCTCCATCGCATTACAAGAGCACCTAAAGTGTTAAAACAAGGGTAAAAAAAAGAACTGCTCTGCCTCTCGTCTCCTGAAATGAAGCCTGGACGTGTTTCGATAGGCGCAAGTCCACTTCGGATCGCAATGCCTAATCTAGCACTGATGGAATCAGCACTCGCATTCTCGTCGGCTCCCAAAATCCACAT
>NC_045154.1:10781921-10809421 GCF_900700415.2 Clupea harengus | reverse complement strand
TGAAAGCAGTCACTTCTGCTGATCTTTTGCAACAAGGCAAAATACAATGCAAAACAAAACAACTTGTGTTACAACTTTATTTGGTCTCCCCTTACAGTAAAAGCAGTGAGAGCATTCATAGCCAAAGATCTGCAGCCCTATACAGTGTTGACTGAATCTGGATTTCGTCACCTGATGAAAAAAAATTAACCGAGTGAACAAAGTCCCCTACCACACACATTTATTTAGCGAAGTAATTCCCGATATGAAACATCACGGAAAGAAATCGAAAAAAGCAGTGACACCGACACTCTGTGTAGCTCTCTCCACTGATAGACCTCCAGAGCAACTGAAAGCTACCTCACTCTTAGATGAGACAGAAGTTTTATTTGTCTATAGAAAAAAATAAAATAAAGGGCAACGTGTTTTTAATTAACCGTACCATTACTGTGGACCAAAAAAACGTGATGCATACTGAACCGTGGGCCCACTCTACCATTGCATCCCAAACAATGGTCCTAAATCCAGCTGACTGCCTGCAGATAGTCTCATCATCCCATGCCAGGCAGCTTTCTCCCCCTTACAAGGTCCAGACAAGACCACCCTCTGGCAATGATGAGTGTGTTAGTGTGTGTATTAGTGTGTGCGCGGGGGTGGCTATCCTCTTTTGCCCCCTGTGCCACTTTCAACTCCCTGCTGATGGTCTCTGGCCTGCGGCCCACACACTCATACTAACACACACACACACACACACTCACACACTCACTCCTACCTAGCAAGGAGAAAAACACATATGTCATCTCTCTCTCTCTCTCTCTCTCTCTCTCTCTCTCTCTCTCTCTCTCTCTCTCTCTCTCTCTCTCTCTCTCTCTCTCTCTCTCTCTCTCTCTCTCTCTCTCTCTGCTGTTTCTCTCTCTCTCTCCTCCTCCTCTATCTCTCGTTCCCTCGCTGTGCTGCGGGGCAGGACCTCCACTGCTAAGTGCCTCCACATGTGCGATGGAGCGGCTGCTCCTCCAGTTACGTCTCTGCCGCTGCGGCGTCACCGCTGGGGAATGGGCCAGCCTGCGTCAGGCCCTGGACAATGGCTAACAGGAGGAAGGGCTGTCTGCATGCAAGGGCTGGGACCACTACACTCACAGAGAGAGAGAGTGAGAGAGAGAGAGAGACTATGTGTGAGCGTGTGTGTCTGTGTGTCTGTGTGTGTGTGAGAGAGAGAGATAGGGGGAAGAACAGAGAAGAGAGAGAACGGAAGAGAATATCCAGTGTTAGAAGAATTCAATGAAGGTATTGAGCGGCGGACTGAGAAACTAACGGAGGACGGAGACTTCATCAGAGTGCGAATGAAGTGAAAACTGAAGGATCGAAGAATAAACGAGAGCAAGCGTCTGAGAGGCCCTGGACCGAAACAAGCCTGATAGCTCCAACAGGGAGCACATTAGCCACCCTGATCCACCCAAAGCTCCTTGTGAGGAGGCTAATCTGCGGCAGCCATTATCTCCACGGTAAACAAACACACACATCTACCTAAAGCCACACACAAACACACACTCTGCTCTGCTCCAAATGTGGATCTGCCCGAGCTCACGCTCTGCCTCTGTTCATGGCAAAAACACACACTCTTTATCTATCTCTCTCTCTCTCTCTCTCTGCTCACACACACATGCAAAGTCTCCTCCTGGCCGGTGAGGGGTCCAGCGCAGAGCTGCATGGTGGGGCAACGTTCCCCTGCTGCCTGCTATGGTTGCTTTAGCACGCCGTGCCAGTCCGAGGAATTCCTGCTTTGTCTCCTTTGTCCGTAATCCTGTTTAGCTCGAAATAAGTGGTTTAGCAACTCAGTGAGAGGCAAGTTTTTTCCCCCTATTACCCCTCCCCAACATACTCCCTCTCTCTCTCTTTCTCTTTCTCTCTCTCTTTCTCTCAGTCTGTTTCTTAATTCAGTTTCAATCAGTTTACAGAAAGAAACAATTTAGTCTTTATGAGGCAGGCATGTGAGGGTAATATCATGGGAGACGAGGAGCGAAATAGTCCAATTAAAGAGACGCTTTCTTTTCCGCACAGCACCTCGCCTTTGAATACTTGGTGGCCAGAGACGAATGGGAAGAAAAATGAATGAAAAATGGGAGGCTGTTGGGGAATGGGGTGCCGAGGGGTGGCGTGGGGGTTTTAAGACGTCGGGTTGCTTGCTGTTCCCCAATTGAGGCCAGGCTTCAGGAGACAAAAGAATCACTCTTCGCACTCTCCACTCTCCATTGTAACCTGCAAAGGCTGACCAGGGATGGAATGAATCAAGAAGAAAAATATATAAGAGTTCAAGCTTTATGTGTGTTCAGGGTGTGTGTGTGTGGGGGGGTGGGTGTGCTGCACTACAAGGAGGTATGGATCATTCCTCAGCTGCTTCATGGGCAGGAGAGAGGGAGGTAGTGGACTCAACTTTCAGTTCAGCTAAGATTTAGAAGCAGCAGATTTAAAGGATTTCTTTGGCTGCCATACTATTTTGCTCTAATAAACTAGATATAAGTCTTGGCAGCATACACACACACACACACGCGTACGCGTACACACACACACACACACACACACACACACACACAGACTAACAGACCCCCTGCCTGAGAGCTCAGATTAAACCCCAGTGTAACAGCGCATGCGGTCCGTCTCCTGTGATGGTGAAAATTCCAGTGCAGATTTTAACGAGCTCAGCAGCAAAGCTTGTATAATCTCCCCTGATTTTAAGGCAAAATGACACCGCACTCATGCTTCATGGCGAACAGAACACACTCTCTCTCTCTCTCTCTCTCTCTCTCTCTCTCTCTCTCTCTCTCTCTCTCTCTCTCTCTCTCTCTCTCTCTCTCTCTCTCTCTCTCTCTCTCTCTCTCTCTCTCTCTCTCTCTCTCTCTCTCTCTCTCTCTCTCTCTCTCCTCATACTTATGGTGAACTGGATTAGTTTTCTGGCACCTCATGACAGAGGATCTACGAGCTGAGCATAAAGTTGGACAGTAATTGACTTCCTTGCTGAGTGTTCACTGGAGGCCATGACATGCGGCTAAACGTCCCCAGTGATGCTGGCTTTCCAAACAGCTGGATTGGCTTGGATTCATCTGGAGGTGAGGACTTTTGCACCAATGTCCTGCATCTCTGTTACAAGAGAGAAGAGAGAGGATAATGCTTCTCATCCACTTTCAATTCAGTCCTCTCTCTCTCTCACAGACACACACACACCCACAGACAGACACACACACACACACACACACACACACACACACACACACACACACACACACACACACACACACACACACACACACACACACATAACAGGAGATGGGCTGATTGAGAGAAGGGGAAAATGGGGAGAGAGAGAAGCTGCAGGGGGTCAAGAGTTCAAGCTGAGACCCATGGGTGCCAAAGCAGGGGGTCAAACCACTTAACCTGCTGCGCCCAGGGGCCGAGCCATTGTGTGTGTGTGCATGAAGGAGTGTCTGTTAGTGTGTGTGTGTGTGTGTGTGTGTGTGTGTGTGTGTGTGTGTGTGTGTGTGTGTGTGTGTGTGTGTTCGCGCGTGCATGCATGAGTCTGTGTGTGTTTGTATGTGAGTTAGAGAGAGAGAGAGAGAGAGTGAGAGAAACGGGATTGAAAGTAGATGAGAAGCCTAGCAGGCAAATTACATCATATCCCAGAAAGTGTTGAGGGATACAAGTACTAGGAACAGCCTCGCTCTCGCTCTCCCTCTTCCTCTCTCTCTCTCTCTTTCTCTTTCTCTTGATCTCTCTCTCTCTTTATTTCTCTCAATGTGTGTGTGTGTGTGTGTGTGTGTGTGTGTGTGTGTGTGTATATGTGACCCATAAACCCATCTGACAGACAGCGCCAAGGGAGGAACAGACTCCTGAAACACACAGAGACGTTTACTGGCTCCGGCCCTTTAGAGATAAGCTAAACAAAACACTTGCCTAAGCCATGACTGCACGACACACCAGTCAGATAAGCATCAGGGGAAGACTTAGCCCCGGAGGGAAAGACAAGCACTCCTCTGTCTTCCGGATGCTCGGGCAGTTGACATATTTATCTCCTTATTTATTTGTTGGATTTAGGTAGTCTGCACAATCCTTAATCCCGACTGATTTATAAACAAAGTAAGTGGATGGAAGTAAGACACCATCTTCAGAGCAGGACGACCATCAGCAGCTGAGTCCAGCCATAAGACGGACAGCATGCCGTCTAGAAGGAGGCACTATTGTTATGTGAGGCTCTGCGTCACTCCAAGACTGAAGGCGCTGAAATAAAGCCATTAGGGCGGTATAATGTGCTCTTGCATGTCTCGGGAGGGAACCACAAAGCATTTTAAGAGCTCATTTTCAGCCATCGATATTAAACTAAATGCCTCTCGAGTGGAGAGCCAGAGACGCGGAGACCAATTTGGAAAAAAAAACCTCAAGAGCCACGCACGGAATGGGAAAATGCCCAGTGCAGTGAAATAGAGGTTTACATGGGCAGTACCCAGGCTCTAGTACCATACCACCCTGTTCCTGCCAGCCATAATCACAATGGCAACATGGGCAACATGGGCAACATGGGCAACATGCGCATCCCCCCCCCCCCCCCCCACACACACACAAACACAAAAGAACATTCCTGAGGCACACAGACTGTAACATATTGACATTGGAGGTAGGTGGTTTCTGTGTGGATAAAACACAAGGTGGCCCCCTGAGAACAACTGCCTCTGGAAGTAACACAAACAAACTCACTAGAACCAGCATGTCACATGCTGAGACATATACAGATACAAATACAGATGCAGATTAAGATTACGATAAAGACACACACACAACACACCACACCACACACACACACAAGCACAGACACAAGCACAAGCACACACACACAGAGTATACCTATCCATTTTACAAGGATGCCAAGAACAACTGAGAGAAAGAAGGCTGTGCTGTCACAGTGGAAGCACAGCATATGAACATAACGGAGCTGAAATGAGTCTACTCCTGAATTATAGGTTGAAGTGCCTCCCACACAACTCATGGACTCAATCTGTCAGAATGGGAATGAAAGAGAGGCTCCCCCCCCCCCCCCCCCACACACTGAGAGAGAGAGAGAGAGAGACTAAACCCACTGTGCAGTGGCACTTACAGGACACACACTATCCACAGGGAAAACATAAAGAGAGAGTTTGTGTGTGTGTGTGTTTGTGTGTGTGTGTGTGTGTGTGTGTGTGTGTGTGTGTGTGTGTTTATTCCTTTACACACGCAAAGATAAATAGAGACATAAATAGAAAGAGAGGGAGAGATAGTGACAGAGATCCGAGTGGCCTGAAACTCAGCGAACACAGAGCAAACAGCACAGTGTGGTCAGCGCTGGAAAGAGCAGTGCGGGGGTACAGCACAGCCAGCGCTGTCAATGTGTGAGCTGGGTCCTCCTCGGGTAAGCCAGGGTCGGCTCACTCACTCCGACCCCCGGCGTGTTTCTTCAGGGCAGCTCTCATATCACCGCTGCCACGCTATATATGAGCGAAGAAAAATGACTTTGGGGCTCCGATCCTTAACAATACACACACTCAGCCCACCGGCGCGGCCAAGAGAAATACCTTTAACCATGTGTCTTAATTAAAGGCAAATACACTCCGCGCGGCATCAGAGAGGGAGAGAGAGGGGTCAGGGGAACTCTATTCAAAAACAATGTTATGAGAACGAGAAACCTCAATCCTTCCAAACGGGTAAGAACAGGAGAAACATTTCTCAGCACATGTTTATTGCGTGAAACCACAGTCAGGCCGTGCTTACACAAGCTCCCTTGCTCTCTCCATCTTCTCTCTCTCTCTCTCTGTCTCTCTCTCTCTCTCCCTCTCTCTCTCCTTCTCCCTCTCGGTCTCCCCTTGTACCGTTATTTGCTCTGGACGTTTTTCGGCTTTGCTGGGTGACACGGCTGAATGAAAACGCTGAGTCATGCTCGTCACAGCACCGGGGTTGGCCAGTGAGGTGTGGTCTGATGGTGATCCTCAAATGCAACAAGGGGGGAACCATTTGCAGGAGCCACGGTAAAGAAATGCTCTTTATCAGAGCCGCCAAACCTCCTGATCCTGACAGTCTGCCAATAAACGTCACACGCCACAGTTCATGCCAGACCTGCCTGCTCATCCTGACAGACAGGGCTCCTGTTTTTGCTTCTACACTCTCATGGACTGCCGCCTCATTCAGCCATCGTCTCAATCAGATTCAAACCTTCACAATGTTACTATGCTCTCAGCGTCCAGTCACATCACAGTCACATTAAAGCTGGATGGGTCACCGTCTGACCCTGGCTTGTTCTCCCGACATCTTTAGGTTGAGGCCCTGTGCTACCTCATCTACATGACATTGTGCTGTTGTCTGGCCGACTGTGCTAACATTGTGCTGTTGTCTGGCTGACTGTGCTAACATTGCCTTCTGGTGTGTGTGTTTGGGGCTGGGGGTGGGGGGTGGGAGTGCAGTAGGAAGTGCACCCTGGTGAGTTGTAGTATGTAGCGACCGCGCTGCAGTAAATGAAAACTCCACAGAGCCCAGTCCTATCTTCCTTTCTCTTCTTTTCTTTAACTCACTGTTTTTTTTCTGCTCTTTGGGATGAACTGACAAACTCCATTTAGAGTCCGAAGTATGGGATTGCCTATGGAGCGCCTTCCATCTGGCTGAATGTGACAGGATTCAGGAGAAGAATATACACAGCGAGTGAACAAAGGCACAAGAGACACAGAGGCGTGCACACACACACACACACACACACACACACACACTTAAATGGTCTTCCAAGCACACACTCAAAAAGGTATGAAAACAATAATCTGCAACATAATTTCACAGTTCAGCAACTTGCTAAGATACACTCCCTTTGCTTCAGTCTTTGTGTGCATATGCGTATGTGGATGAATGTGTGTGCTTGTGTGTGTGTGTGTGTGTGTGTGTGGCGGGGGTGGGGGGGCGTTATAGAAGAGCATCAGAAACATTTGGCATCTCCATTAGGCCGCACGACACACACATATGGCAAGTGTTATCACAACTTCCACACGCAGTTTTCCCTCTCATCAGTCACATTACACACTGGCGTAGCTACCAAAGATGCTTATCACACACACACACAGTGTATAACTAATGTCAGAAAGACCTGATAGCATCTCACATCACCACTATTCATGTTATTGGATCTAGATAGCATCTAACATCAACATACTACATCTTCTATACCTGCAAAGATGACATCTAAGTAATGAGGTGGTTCCTCATGGTCTTTTAGGCTGCAGGAACCATCAGAGAAGAATCAGAGCAGATAGACAGAATCAAATAGACAGAAAAAGAAACAATCAAGAAGAGATAACTAGTGGAGGGAGGGAGGGAGGGAGGGAGTGAGAGATAAAAGATTCTGCTCACTTCTTTGGAGAGAGGGAGCTGCTGGGAATATCAAGCCAAAACAAAGACAAGATTTATATATGAAAAAAAAAAAGCGAGAAAGATGAAAGGCGAAAAAAACAGCCCAAAGAGTGGAGTTTGAGGAGTGTGTCTGACTGGAGCGCTGGTTCTCTAAGCATGGCCTGCCATCTCCACATTCAGCATTCCTCCTCATTACCCCGTGATTTCAATAGGACTGTGGAAAACGCCAGACGTGTTGGCAGAACCTGGGCGTGTGTATTAGTGTCTGTTAGCCTTCTCGTGCGTGCCTGTGTGTGTGTGTGTGTGTGTGTGGTTGGTGGAGTGATGAGGTGTGTCTGAATATGAGTGAGAGTGTGTGTGTGTGTGTGTGCATATATACATAATATAAGTATATATATACACATACCTAGCCTTTATTCATACATATATAAGATTTTGTGGGGGAGAACAAGACCAAGAGAGAAAGAGAGAGATGAGAAGAGTTATTTTGCTCTATTCAGATGGGAACTAATGAAAACGAATGAATGCATGAAAGCCCTGTCTGCCCGTACTGATCTGGTTAGAGGAGGAGGAGGACGAGGAGGAGTTCTCTCCTCCCAGCTGAGCCGAATGCTTAACTCCATGTTTATGAGGAAGATGTGTCCAAATGTGGCTTTGCTTCGCCGCCGCTGTAATCACTCCAATGTGTCACAACAGAGCAATGAGCAACGAGACTTGGCCAGGACCACTCCACTGCTCCCATGTTATAAAAAAAAACCTCGCGTCACAGGATACCGCCTGCAACTCAGCGAGAAACCATTTCGAAAGAGGGAGAGGAGAGCTTGAGAAAGAAACATTGTGGGGCAGCTGCAAATCATCAGTATGGTCTTTCATGTCTTTATTAGCATGAACAACAGTGTACCCATATGCAATAATCCCTTTCCAAGCACCACCCGGAACCCTGAGTTGCCACCCAACACAGCCAATGAGGAGGCTTCTCTCTGCAAGTATGGCCAAACAGCCAATGAGATAGCGCCTCACTGCAATTTTAAACATCAAATTAAGGATTTTTAAATTAAAACTACTACAAATCCTTTCAGTTTGTGTCCAATTAAGAGCTCACAAAAACTAAGTTAGATTTGTTTTATATTTTTAAGAAATACAACTTTTCTATGGGGGCCCTCTTTTCACCCTGTAGGTGTGTGAGTCCTTCTGGAATGCAGCTTTCAGTGTGGTGAAATGAACACACACATGCACTCACTCACACACACGCACAGAACACACTTCAAAAACCATAGGCACACAGAAGCCACTGCAGCCAATCTGGTGGATTGAGTTGCTGTAATGTCTCTCTGGCACAGGCAGAGGGAAGGGGAAAGTGGCCTGATGTGGAAGAACCTCAGGGCAGGAGAGGACCCTAAAATAGACCTCTGTCTTCACGGTTCAGTAGCAGGGAGATGACGTCTGTTCCGCCACCCTCTGCCCTGAGAGAATGTTCCGTACGAGTTGAAGTGTGTGTGTGTGTGTATGGGGGGGGGTTAGAGGGAGCCCTCACAGCGACCTTTCCAGCTTGACGACCCGACCCCCAAACACTACCACCCCCCCACCCTCGACTTCATCATCACACATAACCACGAATGACAACCTATCACCTTGGCTTAGCATGACGCTGCTCTGACCCAGCAGATGACTCATTCTCAGACTACACACACACTCAGCTGAGGTGATGCTGTTTCATGTTTTTTTCTCTCTTCTGTTTCTCTCTCCGGAGCTCCCTGAATGCTGTTTACTACCACACACACACACACACACACACACACACACACACACACACACACACACACACACACACACACACACACACACACACACACACACACACACACACACACACACACACACACACACACACACACACACAGAGAGTTCCATTATACCACTGCACTGAATTAAATTGAATCGGTTTTCTGGGGGAAATTGCTTCAGCTCCCGACCCAGGCCTGGGAAAGCAGCAGATGGAGAGACTTAGGCAGCCAGCCCAGCCCAGCCACTCACACTGGCTCACACTCCCCCAAAGCAGCGCAGCACGGCCTGCACACTTCCTGTGCCGAGCTGGATTAGGGCACCTCAAACGACATGAGCGAGTTCTAATCACACCACCCAAACATCAGTCTGATGGAGGAGTGACAAGACAAGATGAGTGATAGTGATGGTGATAAACAGGCAGTAAATCAGGCAGAGAGCACCCTCTCTCTCTCTCAGTCTCTCTCTCTAATCGTGTCATTTATTCTCTTGTTTTCGGGTGGACTGACTGCCAGCTCAGCCTGATGTGTTTACAGCAGATGGGAGTATGTCTGTAGAGCCTAATCAGGGCTGTGCTGTGCAGTGCTGTGCTGTGCTGTGGAGACCAGCTGACAGACACCGATATCAGCGCCTCACGCTCAACAGTCAGGCTAGACTGATTAGCAGAGGCAACAAAAAAATGGTGAACGCTGCGCAAAACAGCAAATGCTCACAGGATTCGAGTGGGATTCCTCCCTGGGCTGGGAAAGTGACACTGAAAGTAGTCAGCTGACAGCCTCGAGCCGCAAGCTCATGCTCACACTCACACTCACAGACAGGCTGACCATGGCCGGGCTAAATTTAGCCGCCGTGTGACCGCCGTGTGACTGGCGGCACAGTGGCCATCGTCCGGTGCTTCAAGCGGTGAGGTCAGACAGGGGATAAAGAGAAGTGTGGATGAGAGATAGCTAGAGAGAGAGAGAGTGAGTTAACAACAAAAAGAGTTAGCAACAGAGGGAGAGATATTTGACAGATATAAAGAAAGATAGAGACAGAGGAAGAGAGAGAGAGGAGAGATGACAAAGTGAGAGCAGGAGGTCACACTCTTGCCCTCACCCAGCGATTCACGCCCAAAGGAAGGGGAGGTGATGAGAGGTGAAGAAAGTGCGACAGACATGGGGGGGGGGGGGGGGGGGGGGGGTGGATGTGCCCAGATGTGCCTCTGCCATCTAAATCTAAAGCTGGCACACCCAGCCAGGGGCACCACGACAGACCCAAGCTGGAAGAGGGGCCCCTGAGGTCAGCTGAGGACATCAGCCCACAGCAACGACAGTTCCGTGAGAACCCATTTGAAAACTATGACTTCGTGCAGGAGACTACAATGACATGTACAGAAACCACCGAAGGAGTCCCCATACCATTAGCTTGCAGTGAGTTTCGTAATTAGACAGCTACAGTGCAGCAACACCATGAAACGCAACCGCCTGTCATACTATTAAAAACAAAAAGTTATAATGGGTTTTCAATTCCAACAACAACTAGCTAACCAGTAATGTAATAATAGTAATGAGTGTATGCTATTTAGCTTGCTAGGTGTTTTGTAAGGAGTTTGCATTAAGGTTCTGGCTGCTAATAACCTGTTTTTAATGGCAGATATTCTATGCAATATGGTTGTTCAGGGCTGACACTGTACACAGCTTTAGCACAACCTAGGATGTAGCCAAGTCTGTGAATTAATAATTTCATAAAGATCTTTAAAAAAGGCCTATTGGTGGATGTGAACTGTGCTGGCATTCTTTTCTCCAAACCAATATAAATAAAATCTGTTTTCCAAGCTAGCAGACCAAATAAAATTATGCTATTCAATTGGCAGTCAGTGACAGATCATGGCAAGCTAGCTGATGCGATGTAGCAACATGTTCAATGCTGCAGATGCTCAGTGAGTAGTCCATTGCAGTCATCACAACTCCAGGTTTGTTTGTTATGCAACAGCTGTGCTATTATATTACTGAGGATATCACTGCTGCAAAGCCTCTGCCACCTTCTTTCTTGAAACTATCACATGTTGCTAAGCAACAACAAAACCAGTAGCCTGCTATCGTATACAATGCATACAACTGATAGTAGGAAAACACTCTGAATAATGCTTTAATAAGATCCTAACACAAGTGTAGGTTATGGTTGATGTACAGATGGTTGATTTTTTCTTTGGTTTTTACACACCTTAAATTCCACAGAATCACTAAATAAATATTTGCCTCTCTCACACTTGTCAGTGTCAGCGGAGTGATCTGTGTGTGTTAGTGTGTGTGTGTTCATGTTTGCCTTTGTCTGGTTCACCATCTATATGTGTGCAGTCAAACCATCAAATATTGTTTCCATGGTCTTTTTACTGCTCCCAGCCCCCACATATTACATTTTATCTGGTCACCCAAATACAAACACTCACCTCTCTCTCTCTCACAGGTACACCCACACACCCAGCCAACGTACACCCAGCCCAGCCGGTTAGGCTGCATTTAACACAATATGTCATGTTCCTTGCTGCTTGATAAATGACAGCGGAGAGACTGGGAGCTGTTCCACCCAAATAAAACACTGCTTCGCTACGTACACACACTACACAGACAGGAGGCCAGACACAAACTTTGTGTGTGTATGTATTTATATGAGGAGTGAGGTATATGCATGTGTGTGTGTGTGTGTGTGTGTGTGTGTGTGTGCGTGTGATGTAACCATCACTTCTTTCCCTCTCCATGGACTAGAAGATTATAGCTGCTGAAAGTAGCAGTCTGCGGAGGCGCCATAACAATAGGACTAAACTGCTCTCCTAAAAGCGCTTGAGGGCACTGAACCCTTTCTCAGGCCCCATACATAAACTGTTTACTCGCATGTATGCAATAAACAACAGTGTGCCCCCCCCCCTTCATTTATTTACTTACACTCCCATTAAGACAAAAGAAATCCCCAGAGATAACCGTTTGTCGTGGAGTGGTTAAAGTATTTCGCTTTAATAGCACAACAAACCGGCAATGTGCGCAGTGGAAAAACAGCGGAATTGCCAAGTCCTGGGGAACAAGACGTTTTTACTGCGCATTTCTAATGCATAAACACTGAGCTCACACCGAGAGGACTGCGCCGCGCTCGCCAAACTAGGTGTGCTAATTGTGTCTGACTTCAGTATCTCTTACTGAAAATGAGCCCGCTAACTAGTTCCACCCAGAACACGTGCTCATAAAAGCTTCTTTTTTTTTGTTTGTTTTTTTTGTTATGTTTTCCACATAAAGATAAAGTGATTACACCACTTATGCAATTGGTGCCAGGCACGTTACATTTGAGAGCCATTCAAATGTAAGATGGGAGGAATATTGCCTCCTTCTATAAAAATGCTATCTCCACAGCGATAAAAAAAAGGGAAGCGAGAAGAAGCCGCATAGATGAGGCGAGGCGACTGTAAAACTGTCGAGAGGTATGTTTTGCGGCCGGTCACGGTGGTGACGTGAGTATTATTTAATTGACCCTGACCCAGGGTTTCCCACAGTAAAAACAGTGCTTCTGCTGCCGCTGCTGATGCAACGGGCCTTTCCCGTGAGACGAGACGAAACGAGAAAAGAACGAGACGACATAAGATGAGTGGAGAGAGAGAGAGCCTTTTTTCACGAGAAGAACTGTGGTGCAGGCAGATGTTTGCGGTGCCGGATATTTTAGGGTGTTTGTTCATCACAGCCTTTTAGTTTCTTTGTTTTTTTCCACTGCTCTCTCCCTCTCTCTCTCTCTCTGTGGCATCAGTTTAACAGGAAAACTGAGGGAGAGGGTTGGGCCAAGAGGCATTTCACCAGCCCAGTGCTGAAACATCTGTTGAAGCGCTGGTACACTAGATCGTCCTGATTGGCTGTGAAAGGGAAGCGCTTCCCTTTTTTTTTGGTCTCATTTCTTTTTTTAAAGGGTGAGCGACGACCAAAAGCATCCCCGAGTTCCACCAAAGCTCCCCATAAAAAAATCCCCCAGAGTTAAAGAGAGAGGGATGCAGCCAACAGGCCGTACAGCACAAGGCCCTCTACAGTCCACATGTGTGAATGTACTTAAGCTTCACTCCCAAACACACTTGTCCTGTTACGCAGTCCTTCACACACAGACAGAACATGAACGCATACATGCAGTGTAGTTGTCAGTGTTCTATTCAACAACGAGTGGACAATGATATCAAACAGCTGATACTTGATCACAAACTCAGATACATAGTAGACATACCAAAGAATACAGAACACCCCCCGCAAACACACAAACACACCATCCAATCAAGTTAAACGGCTGTACGTCCGCTAGAGGAAACTGCCGTAATCAGAGGATGTGCACATCCTGAACTACTGTCCCTAAACACACTCGCTCACACACAGACACACACACAACCCTGTCCAGTAGGGGTGTGTATCTCTCCTTTATAAGACGATCCGATACTTATGTAGATACATGAGCTACAATACGATTCTGGGACAATACATTACAATACGGAACGATTCCACGCGATTCTGTGAGATGCGAGGTGATGCAATCTGATACAGTTCTTACATGTTTTTCATGTAGACATTAATTGTCCATTTTTAATTAAAATAAGCAAATTCTATAAACGTGGCATTGCTTACCTTCATATGGATACATTTCATAAAAGAGCAGGGAATACCAAGTGTAAAAAAGGAAAACAATTGGCATTTTAGTATTAGGTGTCATTGTGTTTATTACTTTTCCAATAGACACAGCTAGACAAAAGAGACTTACTGTATGAACAAACATTTTGTTTGAGGTGCCTCACGCAGACAGTCAGTTAGGGGGAGAAATATGAAAAAAATATTTAAAAAAAAAAAACTCTGAAAAAGCCCTACAGTACACTGCAATACACAAATGTTGCAAATTGTACAGATTTATTAGCGAATGAGAGGCGCTCTTTCTGATTCACATCCCTACTGTCCAGTCCCACTGACCTCTGTCTTCAATCTTTCACAGGCGTCCAGTTTCGGCCCTCTCCCAAACACTCACAGGAAATTACACCATCACAGCGCACGCACACACACACACACACACACACACTCACACACTCAAACACACACACACAGATTAGACGCACAAACTCAGACAGGCCTGCAGGGCAGAGATTAATCCTGCGTGGTTTGGTCCCTCGCATGTCAGAGCAGGGCCAGATACGCAGGATATCCCCCAACACTGATATAATAAATACAGCATGAAATCAGGGAGGAGATTCATTAGGCTGTTCAAATAAATCGCTCTCCACTCTGCTTTGCCTCCGCCACTCTGTTGTGCGCTCACACAAAATATGGCCCCCTCGCACGACAAGTGCAAGGAAATTACATCATTGCTAACAGGAAATGGCACAATTGCTGTAACTTTCACACAGACACAGACACACACACCCACACACACACACACACACACACACACACTCAGGAAATAGCCCTCTTGCATGACAAATATAGAAGGAGAAACACCTTGTTTGACAAAGTGCCCATGATGCATCATTAATAATACATTGCACCTGCCATTACCCGTCTTCCCGATGTGTAACCTTTGCCATGACTCCGGCGGGAGCCGTTTCACAGCGCAAATGACACGTTGCTCTAAATAATACATCACACGTGTCTGACATGAGCCGTGGTCCTGTCGGGGAGTCTTGTCAGGCGGCGAGACGGTAATCGGACACATCTCTCGTTGACATTTCTCTGTGGCAAATACCGAAACTGCTGCAAAGTTGGAGCGGAGCGGCTCAGATGTGGGAGGTGGGCCTGACCTGACCCCCCCCCCCCCCCCCCCCCCCCCCCAGGGAAGCACCTCTTTCCAGGACGCACGTGCCGGCCATGATGATGGCTTGGCGGTCCTAGCAGGGAGCTCAGTGGCCCTCGCTCATCTGCCTGCCACCAACTCGGCTGCCAGCGCTGAGGATTTACAGCCGGGCTGACACGAAGCTCACGTCTAATGTAATGGACTCCACCACAATCAGATAAGGAGCCCATTGAATACTCAGGGGACCCGTGACTCCCATTATGTGGCTACTCCACTCCTAAAGATCTCTGTTCTGACAGAGAGAAGGAGTTATTTATGACTTTTTGTTTTTTTCCGAGGCTGTAATTCAGAGGTGTGTGGTATTCACTGAGCTCAGTGGCACAGGCTGTAGGAGTGAGTGTTGAGAGAAAAGCAAGCAGCTGACTTTTTTAAAGACAGACAGTGCCTAGAGGCATAACAGCAGGTCCACTGTTTTTTTTTTCAGACGGTGACAGACTGGGTTTATAAGCCTAACAGCATGTTGTGTGTGTTTTTAAAATGGTGACAGAGAGAGAATCTAACAGTCCTGCCGTGTGGCCTGTGTTTTCCTGTTTCCCCCTTGTCTTAATCACAGCACTTCTCTGACTCCCTTCCCTGCTTTCCTGACGCACACTCTGAGAGAGAGACAGGAAGTCTTAGGCCTCAGAGATTCATGTGCGACTCTCATCGTCGGATTCTGTCCCCACCGCTGACAAGGGGGAAAGTGGTGTTTATTATCTCTTATGAAGATCTGTGAATTTCACAGGGTTCTGGCTTTGCACCAGAGTCCTGTCTTCTTCTTCCCTTTCAATTAAAGGCTTTGGGCAGCCATCAACACCGATAGAGAAATGGTCCACTGGCATCAGACATTGTGCAAAAACTACAGCAGAGTGAGAGAGAAGGGGAAGGAAGAGAGAGAGAGAGAGAGAGAGAGTGTGTGAGAGAGTGTGAACGAGAGAGAGAGAGTGAGAGAGACAGAGAGAGAGGGGGAAGGGAGAGGGAGAGAGAGAGAGCGACATACACAGAGATGTGTACACACATGTCTAGATTCAGCCTTTGACCACACAGATAAGTGCCAGAGGACCGCCAGACTGTCTAAGCTTCTGCTCGCACCACAACACTCAACCACAGCTTTCTTTTGTCCAAAGGTCTCTCTATCTGTCACACACACACACACACACACACACAAAGACAGACATACGCACATAGACACACACACACACACACAGATACACACGTGTTTATACAGACAAGTGCACACACTTGTTCACACACAGGCTTCGATCACATAGATGAAACTGGACGCAGCCTGACAGTCAAGGTCTCCATTCAATGAGCATCCGCTCTCATTCTTTTGTCTTCAGAAAGCAGTCACATACAAGGCATGCATGGAGACAGAGAAGCATACACAGACACACTCACAGACAAACACACAAACACATACACACTCACACACAAACATACACACTCACACACAAACACACACACATACAGACACAGGTTTTCTCAGAGGGTCTTCTCTGTATCTCTTTCTTCTCTCGCTCTCTCTCTCTTTCTCTCTCTCTTGGCTATAGCAGCCCTAGGACAAAGCACCGCACAAAGCAACTATGAGACGTCCATTTGTTTCCCAATTCATTTCCACCTCAACAACTCTCGCTCTGGATCCTTTTTCCTCTTTCTCTCTCTCTCCCTCGCACACACACACATCCTCAGAAGACGGATTGCCAGTATAATGCTTTGTCATGTATACACAGCGCATTCACATCATTACGCTTCATTAAATAATAATTTATCACAGGCAGTTTATTCTCAATTAAGATTAAATAATTAAAATTCCATTACCGGGGATTCAACCGGTTTGTGTGTTTGCCCTTTGTGTAAATTGCTTGTGGTGTGGCGGTCTGGCGGTGAGTGGTGTTTTGGCATTGACTAGCCCTGGTCAAGAGTGTGTTTAGACGGCGAGCAATCAGAAATGTGATCATGTACACAAAAGCCTGGAATGGTCAAGGACCCCGGGAGAAACATCATCAACCTATGTGTCCCTCACCCAGCCCTGAACCCTCATCATCAGCAGTAGCACAGTGACGTGCGCACACACACACACACACACACACACACACACACACACACACACACACACACACACACACACACACACACTTCAGAGTTTTTGTATGCATGTTCAGACAAACACACGCACACGCACACACACACACGCCAACACACGCACAAACGCACACACACATTCCCTAGAGGTGTAAATGCATGCACAGACAAAGACACACACACACACAAACAGAAATACGCACACGCATACAAATACACATGCTCCAGGAAGGCCAAGTGTGTCCAGGCATGTGTTAGAGTGCATGCTCTCTCTCTGCCTCTGTGAACAGGCAGGATGCACCAACACAACCGGCCGGCGTACAGGCCTCTCTCCTCTGCTTCCACCTCTCCCTCTGTATATTTGACTTGCATTCAGGGGAAAAAACAACAGTTTTTCCCTCCGCATCCAACCAGCTGTGCACACACGGTGAAATGTTTTTCAAATTACACCCTAATGAAAAGCAAACAACGCACACATATCACACACGCATACACACATACACACATTCACTCACTCACTATATATATGCTTATATCAACTTTCCAATTGGAGGCCTCTAGCTTGGGGGTGAAGAAAGCAATGGGGAAAGAAACCAAATACATGAGAAACAACCTAACAACCAACTACAGCAATTCCCACAGGTACACACTCGTACAAACACACACACACACACACACACACACACACAAATCCGCAGACACAGACATACAAAGACAGTGCACAGTGCATGCTCACTTAAACACACACAATTGGAGGAACCCAATCAGAATGGAAAATGACACACACACACACACACACACACACACACACACACACACACACACACACACACACACACACACACACACACACACACACACACACACACACACACACACAGCTACAGGAGCCTTGGTGAATCCTGACACTTTAGCATCCCTTTGATCTACAGACACAGGTTATCTACCCATCCCTGAATCCACCCACCCACACACACACACACACACACACACACACACACACACACACACACACACACACACACACACACACACACACTTACCCTGAAGAGGATCGTAAGCAGCTGAGAGAGCCTCAGCCGGTGGACCACAAACACGTCGTAGAGCGCCGCCGCGGCCAGCGCCGTCACTCCCTGCTCCTTCCACAGCATGCTGGCCAGCGAGCTCGCCAGGCACGCGCCCAGCCACGCCCCGGCCCTCCACCGGCTGCCGACGCCGTCGCGCAGGGCACAGTGGCGCGCGTAGCAGCGCAGCGCCAGCAGGAAGAAGAGCGCCGCGCCCACATCCGCCCGGCCCACCACGCCCGCCACCGCCTCCGTGTGCACGGGGTGGGCGGCGAAGAGCAGGCCGGCCAGCAGCGACCAGCAGGAGTGGCCCAGCAGCTGTCGCGCCACGCCGGTGAAGAGGCCCGCCACGGCGCTGTGCAGCACCACGTTGACCAGGTGGTAGCCGCGCGGCTCCAGACCGCCCGCCGCGTAGTTCAGCCGGAAGGAGAGCGTGCAGAGTGGCCGGAAGGACTTGTGGCTGCCGCTGTGTGTCAGCAGCGTGCCCCAGAAGTCGTCGTAGAAGATGTTGAGCCACGGCGTCTCGGGGAGCAGGTCCTGGTTAGTCTTAATCGCTCGGCTGGGGGAGAAAATGTGGATGGGACGGGGGTGGGGGGCAGGTGGGGTAGAGACAGACAGAGAGACAGACAGAGAGGGAGAGGGAAAGACAGAGAGAGGGGAGTACATTGGTTAGTGATGAACAGTAAAAAAAAATCCAGGAGAAAATATACAGTTCACAAAAGCAGGATAACAAGCTCAACGTAACTCAGACCAAGGCTCAACAGGCGGAGTGACCAACATATACACATGCAGACCGAAATAACAGAAAAGCCCTTCATAAATAGATACCGCACTTGTAACAGACTTCTTATATGCTCTGCAAAAATTGGTGTACTCCATAAAGCCCTAGTCACAAGAGAAGATGAAGAGAGAAGGTTTGGGAAAGGTCTTTAGCAGGGCACAGGCATGATGCTTCATAGCACACAAATCCTGTCACATGCTCCTCAGCACAGTTAGAGAAAAGCCATGGTGGATAAGACGTTTCCGAAGCGATTAATGTCCGCACTTAGACAGCATGGAGGGGAATATGCACAGTGGGTCTGTAAAGCTCTTAAACTCTCCGGGAGCACGACTTTATGCGCTTTGAATGGTAGGTGGAACACGCTTTGTGCATGCTACTCTGAAAGTTAATGCAATACAATTTTTTCTTGATTTTCTGTTTATGGAGTCTTGAACTGTTTTTTCCTCTCCATAGTACTTTCTCCCTTACTTGAATTGAACTAATTTAAATTATTTTATAAAAGGAGTATTATTATATTTTACTGCACTATAAAAAAGGCCTGTCTACCTGCTGATGTGTAATGTATTTTTCCCTGCCTTCGCAAACAGACTGAGGATACACGATACACACTGGAGTAAGCATTTCAAAAGATCAATTTTCCAAAGTGCCAATCTTTGAATTGATTTTGAAGAGATTTACCGACACACAGCACAAAACTGAAACAAAGACTAAAAATGCTAGTCTGGCACAGTGACACACTTTAACCCACAGAAAGCCATCGGAGTAGAAAGAAAGATGTGTTCCTCCTTTTCTGTGGGGTTGAGTTAGAATTGAATTGAATTGAATTGAAACCTCGCACCAGCCTATTTAAGCTCTGCTCTATTCCCCCCCTCAACCACTTTGCTCCTCTGATGGGCATCTGTTGACTTTGCCTTCTCTCAGCAGCAAGAGATCACAGTCAAGACTCTTTTCGTTCGTGGTACCTACCTAGTGCTGTCTGTTCCAGCGACAGCCTTGGTGCTTAGAAACTCAGCATATAACAGCATATGTCTCATTAGTTAATTTGATTGAGGCATACATTATAAATATATTCATAGTTTTGGTATTTGGTTTTATAGTAATAATTGATGGTTTTATTTTTTATTTATACTTAATATTGTTTTATGAATTCAATTTCATTATGCATGTAGCCGGGATGGCCTCGCGGCGATGGAAAAGAAGTGGAGGCAGTGTCTCGGATGGTTTGTAGACCAATGGCCAATGTTTAATGTCCGGTAGTATAGGCAAACACGCCAGAATGGAGAAAAACAAAAGAAACAAAAACTCCACACAATAATTCTTAACAAATAAATAGGTCCCTAACAATTCAGCTCCAAACCTGCATAGTAACTCTCAACAATCGTGAGTCAACTTTAGCACTTGGTCGCTCTCCAAACTAAACGAGTTACCTTCGACGTCAAAAAGGGGTGGGAAGTTGTTTCCCCTCAGACTCATCTCTCGACACCTGTTCTGCGCTGGCATTTTATTTAGCCGGCCTGAACCATTGCACATATCACGGAAATCAATTACTAAACCATATCCATATTCCGACTTACTCTCAATCACATACATAGCCGGGTTACCCCATAGACAATCATATTATATAAATACATAGCACACTATTTACCGCAATAGTTATCACACATTACACACACCCCTCTTATCCCACTCCCTTGGCGTGGGCACGTCTGACGGCCCTAGAGTTGAAAGGTCCTTCCTGACTTCCGATCGGGTCGTCCCTTTGTGTCCTGCCTAAGGAAGTCAATGATCCACCGCAGAGAACGCACTCCGTTACTGTCCAGCCCCGTACAACGCCTGCCACGCGCCGAAGGGACTGCTCTTCAATCACCGTATGTCTGCGGTGTGTGTCTTCACGGATGCCGTCCTAATCGCGGGGAAATCTGCGTGTTGTGTTCGTGTGTAAATAAACTGTGTGCTCGTAGCTGTGTTGTCTAGTGTGTTTGTTTTCACCGTGGAATGCATTACCGCTGTGGTAACGGGCAGCCGCACCGTTACAATGCATATTACTTACTTATCTTGTTGTTATGTTAAGTCTTCATCTTAATGATTTTGTAAGTCACTTTGGACAAAAGCGTCTTCTAAACACCTTAATCTTATCCTGAACCTTAGGTAAGAATTAGCTTCTGAACAGTTCTTCTTGAGTGAACAGCTCTGCCAAACTGAACAGTTCTGCTTCCTTTTTTAACGGAACAGCTTCTGTGCTGCTTCTATAAATAACTGCTTTAGGTATGAATGCTAAATATGTCTGTGTGTGCGCTTGGCCAGTCTGTCTGTGTTTTTAAAGTCTGTGTGTGTGTGAGATCCTGCACTCCTAAAGATACACACGGTTTCCCAAACATCTCTCTGGGGTCTCAATTAGCTTCTTCACTGCCGTCACCTTCACGCCTGAGTGAAACTTCCACCAGAACCCCGTCCTTCAACAGCTCCTCAACGAGCCTTTTCTAATCCTCTACTACAGAACAGAGAAGACACAAACACAGTCCTTGTGTAAAGATGGGGACTAAGAAATGCCAAACACAGTCCCTGTTCAACGATTTGAGCATTTGTAAATACATATATAAAAAAAAACATCCGTGTGCTGTATTTCAGCATTTATAAATCTAGCTCTAGTAAAGAGTGAGAATTTATAAATGTGTTTTAAAGACATTGTGTGTGTAATGATTGTTCCTATGCTGCGGAGGACAAGGTGTGGAGACCTCTGCCAGTTCTCAATCAATCAGAAAGAGCTGAGAGGTTTAACAGAGAGGGCGGCAGAACCATGTGGAGCAGTGAAGGCGGTTCCAGAATGGCCTTTTCATTCCAAAACTCATTACATTATGCTGTCCAGGAACAATGCGACCAACCAACTGAGAGAGAGAGAGAACAAAAACCTACTATACTATGAGGGAGGGAGGGAGGGAGAGATAGAGGGAAGGAGTGAGAGAGAGAGAGGGAGAGAGAGAGAGAGAGGAAAAGAGGGTGACAGAGAGAGTGCATATCCAAGAGCTCACATAGTCATTCAGGAACTCCACGTTTTCCACCCAAAAACAAACAGAGTGAAAAAGAGAGATGGGGGGGAAAAGGAGAAAAAGAAAATGACAAAAAGATCACCATGTTGGCATAATAAGGCGTGGAGAGAGCAAGACCAAAAGCCTGCCAGTCACAGAGCCTCTTCCTGCCAGCAAGTGAATGCCTTGCATCTCAGTAAACAGTCTGTGTGTTTGTGTGTGTGTGTGTGTGTGTGTGTGTGTGCGTGTGCGTGTGCGTGTGCGTGTGCGTGTGTGTGTGTGTGTGTGCGTGTGTGGTGGGGGATGGGGAACTGGTCAGGCCAGATTGCCCTCCCCAGTGAGACCCACAAATAAACAAATATGTTGTTTGAAAAAGGGATTAGACAGGAGGGGGAGAGTGAATACATACACACATGCACATGCGCACACAAACACACACACACACACTGACATGATTGAGGAGGCCACACAAACACATCCCCCCTGCAGTTTGTGTTATCCTTGCATTAGAAAAGAGCACTGTTTACAGAGCTGAGAGAGAGTGAGAGAGAGAGAGAGAAAGAGAGAGAGAGAAAGAGAGACTAGGAAAACAGCAAATTCCACTCACACATGCACCTATTTACAAAGCAACACACTAACATACTAACACACTCACATCCTTCCCCCCATTCACACATGGATTCTGTAGCTGTAATTGAGAGCCAATGTCTTTGTCACTCTCTCTCTCTGAGGTGTCTAGGTGTGAAATATGCCCTTTGCTTCTGGCACGAGTACTGCATGTGTGTGTGTGTGTGTGTGTGTGTGTGTGTGTGTGACAGTAGTCAAGGGTAATTGGTCACCTAGGAGAAAATGTGTTAATATACGTGGGTATGCGTTTTAGAAATTGTGTGTGTTCGTGTGTGTGCTATAATTGAAACCTGTGATGGACAGCTCCACACATGTGACAACGAGCCGACAGCACCAGGATGCAATCAGTCCCCATGGTGACAACAATTACCACATCTAATTATCAGATACACATACAATAGACTGAGTGAATGTGAGAGAGTGTGTGTGAGTCTAAAAGTGGGGGGAGAGAAAGTTGACGTGAAGGAACTGGCACTATTCCTTCATGATGAATGTAGCGAATCATTTGATCTTCAGTACCAGCTTGTCGGCACGTCTGCGCGTGTGTGCATGCCTTTGATCATATGATCGAACCTGGAACCACAACCTTGTGTTGTTGCCAGTAGCAACCATATCCACCTGTCATCCTGGTTAGCAGATGGGATGACGGCGTTCACGTTTGTGTGTGTGTGTGTGTGTGTGTGTGTGTGTGTGTGTGTGGTGGAATATGGAACACGGGAACAACTATGGCATGAAGCCCAGAGCTACATTCCCCCATCCCTGTAGAGGAAGGTGACTATCAACAACTACCAAGCAACTGCTTTGCTTCATGAATACAAGACCCCATCTAGAGTTACTGGCACATAATCGCTCTTGCTTTTTTACCAAGGGCAGACAGGGTAACAGAGATAAATCTAACCATTAATGCATCTCTTTGTCTCCATTTAAGCCAACTAGCCACTTAGGATGCAAAAAAGCCATATGGTGCAGATAAAACCAGCAGACTAGCATTTCACAACAACAAAACAACAACATGACAGGATAGAAGGAATATTTGTTAAAAAAAAAAGAAAAAGCTCTCTGTTTGACCGAGTGGTGAGAATCAATTGGGCGCTCAAAGACTCCAAAGCTCAGAGACAAGTGGAGCAGCGAGAGGAGACTTTGTCTCTTTGGCCTCAGTCGCGCGCAGCACTGGGAGACTTCCTCCGACTCAGCGGGAACGGTCTCGTACACGGGGCTGAGAGTATCGCCGCACCACCACCACATCCTTCCGCCCCTGTCCCCCCGGCCGCTGAGCCCAGCTGAACAGCGCTGAGCGGAGTGCTCAGTTCTGGGGACTCACCAATGCCAGAGTGATTTTTTTTTTAACAACTCTCCATTTTGTCAAGTAAAAGACCCCCTATCCACCGTAAGGGCCGTTTGGCCAACTGAGGCACTGAGGTTTATAACATTGCTGAAACAATGTCATCTAATTATGTGTCTAAACTCTAGGGGACAGGAAGAAAGAGAGGTTTAAGAATTAGCTGAACATCCCCATCCGTATAACAGGTATGGATGTGCCAGTACAAGACAAGCCTGGGACAGACAGCGGTAGGTGTAACCTGTGTTAGTTAGCATAGTCCCACACTGGACTCAGATGAGAAAGCTCAGGTATGAGAAGAGGCCCGTGGGAGAAACAGCGCGCTAGAAAAGGGCCATGGAGGCGAGAGGGAGTGAGTGAAGAAAAGAGGGAGAGGAGGGGAGAATGTGACAAAAGTTTAAAAAAAAACTCAAATAGAAAGTACAAGGTATGCAAGTTGAAGAGTACAGAAGTTTCCATGTGTGAGTGGGAGAAACGGAGAAAGAGAGAGAGCGTGTGTGTATGTGTGTGTGTGTGTGTGTGTGTGTGTGTGGCACCATCTCATTATCTCTCTCTCTGCACATTACTGTGTCCCACCACGGTCTTTCTAATATGAAGGGCTTTCCAATTCCTGTGTGAAGAAGACAGATGTTCTGCTTGTACTTAGGGATGCCTCAGAGCTGTGGGTGGCTACAAGAACAAGGAAGAGAGACAGAGAGAGAGAGAGAGAGGCAGAGAGAGAGAGAGTGAGAGAGAGACAGAAGCAGAGAGAGAGAGAGAGAGGCAGAGAGAGGCTGAGTACATAAAGGAGGGGAGAGGCAGACAGAAAGAAAAACATGAAGAGAGAGAGAGAGAAGGTGAGAGAGAAGGTGAGAGAGAAGAGAGAGGGCACGCGCATCTAAGAGACCCAGCTGGAGTGATGCTGATAACAGCTCACAGTCTGACTGTTATGACACAAGTGCTGCTCCACATCATCCACACACCAATGACGATCCAGGCAGAGAGCAGAACTGCCGTCCTCCCACCCGCCCTGCCAGGCCCAGATCTGGCCCAGATGCGGCCCAATCTGCTAGAGTCTGGGCTTCCCCTCTCTCAAATTTCCCTCTTCCCTCTCCCACGCAAATTCCTTAAAAAAAAACCATATAAGGTCTTCAGTCATCTACTTCATTTATCATCAAAATATCTTGGGCGGTTTCACGGGGTCGGTAGCACATATTCCCACGAGAAACAACAGCAGAAATAAGCACTACAGAACGACCCCATCTCCACAGTTATAACCCTCCCCTCACGGCTAATGGCCCACAGACACTGGCCTCTAAAATAGAGGTAAAGCAAACGACAGGAGCGAAAACAAAACAGCCGAATCGGAATACTAAAACAAAAAACCCACAAAACTGACTCCCCGAGAGGAATGCAAAGAGAGAGGTTAAACTGCGGTGTCCACAAGAAGGAACCCACGACCGAAGGACCCAGTCGGCTCTCTGAGTGCAACAAACCCAAGTCTCTCCGCACTCTCGATCCACAGATACGACCGAGGAGCCCCAGCAAAGAAGGCAGAGGGAGCAAGAGAAGAGAGTGCATGCTCGGAACAATGCACAATACTCTTTCTGTTTGTGCCAGCATGTGAAACAAAATGAATGAGAGAAAGAAAGAAAGAAAGAGAGAAAGAAAGAAAGCGGGCCAAAGAAGAAAAAAAAACGAGAGTGAGTGGCAGAAGAAAAGCCAGAGAGAGAGAGTGAAAAAGAGAGTGAAAAAGGAGGAAACACACTGGCAGTTGTGAGGCGAGGCGAGGAGCTCATCCTCCCTGTGCCAACTCTGTGTCATCGCCCAGACGTGGCATGTGAAAGGGCCGCAGTCATATTTCAGGGAGAGCCCACTGTGGCCCCAGCCTGGTGCGCTCAGCGCTGGCTCTCCGCTCTGCGCAGCTCCTTTGTCTGGGGTTTCTTCCCATGAGAATGCCTGCAGGTCAATAACCGAACACCTTCTACTGCGGCCAAAGCCATACTGGCTTCCTTCTGGCTTTCTGTCAAACGCCTGTGCCATATTATAATGGGAATGAGGGGAGTAGATATCTGGCAGGGTTTTTATGCATCGCCTGATGAGGTGGGCCAATATACAACAGACATGGATGAGGTGGAGATAAAGCACAGGTGATGGAAGTGTATGAGAGGGAGCATGATTTCATGAATAACATCACGGCTGGCATTCGTCTGCAATGGTTTGTGTACTGTTTCACAATATTTTGCAAAGTGAAAAAAAAAGAATGCTAACCTGAAACACATCTTTAACAAGGATATAATATTGTACACCTATTAGGCTTTAAACAAACAACGTATCCACACAAACTATCCCTTTCATACAAGTACGGCAATAATGTTCCAGGTGAGACCTACATGTTCTCATCAGACAGACCATGGGTCAAACACTCTTCAACCAATTACACGGTGTGGGGAAACCTAACCATCGTGTAAGGTTACACTGACACAAAGGTCTTACATAGAGTTAAAGTCCATGAGATTGTTTTTAAAGGGAAAGCTCCTCTAAACCACCTCTTTGTCTTTCCCCCTCACTCATTTCTCTTTCAAACAGCGAGATGACAGGAGGTCAAAGGCTAACGATGGCTTTGCAGGCGCTCAGGCCTGGCCGTGAGGGCGTTGAGTGGATTTGGCTGACAGAGACTTAAGTAAACTCGGCCTAACAGGCCTGCATTATCGCACCCAACATGTGAACAGACCCAATAGCACCTCATTAGTAACCCCACTTCAGTGTAAACCGTGAGGGGAGAGAGTGAGAGCAGCGATAGCATGTCTTTTCAAGAGTTCGGCATTGTTAGTCATGCTAAACAGCAGACATTTGTCTTCTGTGAGCGATAGAGAGAGAGCGAGTTTGACGTTAGCTATGCGCGCGCTGTCATACATAGAAAACACAGATGAGCCTTTGAAGGAGTTCAAAGTGGGTGAGTCTGCGGAGCGAGTTACAGAGAGTGAGATAACAGCCTCTGGCAAAGTTCTTCGTTTTACACCCTTTTACTTGTGTATGCAGGTACCTGGAGAATATGTTAACCATGTAAATGCATCATGCACACACACACACACAAACTGAGGGAACGTCTTGTCTTTGGACTTTCTCTGTGCTAGAGGCCATTGGCTTACAGCTGTATGGATAAACTTGAGAAGGTCTACCAAAAGAAAAACAAAACAGTTCTCACATAACTTCCACAGAGCTAATTCTTCATTTATGTTAAGGGATGCTTGTTAGTTGGGTTTTCAAACGGAACATTTGTGGAGTGCTGAAGGAAGGTAGGCTTCTCACTAAGACGTCTCCACCTCCTGCTCTGTGAGGCTACTTTGCATATGTAAATTATTTGTTCTGCGTCGACTCTCATCTTGCGTTCTCTTGAATTGAGAAGGAGGCAAAAAAATCCCACTCATTTAAATATATTAATTATTTATAGCGCAGAGCGTGTGATTAAGACAAGAGGCTGGCTGGATGTCAGGGGGCTTATTTAGGCTGAAGAAAGAAAACACATTTCAGCGAACCAGGTCACGTAAAAAAAAAAAAAACCCTGTGGCATTATGGTAGCAAAAGTCCGTGAAACGCAACCGAACTCTTAAAACAGG
>NC_045154.1:10626921-10776921 GCF_900700415.2 Clupea harengus | reverse complement strand
AGGTAGTCTAATTATTAATCGAGCAGCCATGCGTCGAACATGACTATTGTGTGGATTGACCACCCAGTGAGAAGTAAAAAAATGTTTAAATGTTTTAAGCAAGAGCTCTGATCAAACAAAACAACAAATGTTTAACTGCTAAAATATTATGAAGGTTACCAAATGTATGGGGAGGGGAGAGGGGGGGCACATAACCCTGCCATGACAAGTTTGGGAACCACTGGATTAGTCTAACATGTGGAGCATACTGGGCTCTTAAATGCCAGACAGCAAAGCAAAATACCATGCTTCTTAGCTGATGTCACGCATACACACAGGCACACACACAAACATACACACACAAATACCACATTTACACTTGTTGGACAGCAACTGCTAAAACAACTGACCAGAAATAAGGAAAATGAGACCTTTTCATCCATTTACAAACTTTCTCCAGCAGATCCTAAGTTTTCTTCTGCTAGACGACACTGCAACTTCATCACTAAGGAATACTGACGATTTAATGTTATCTTGTGAGAAATGCACTTCTAACTGGTGTTGAAAAAACAACAACTTCATCCTCTGGACCAGTGGTGACTACAGCATTGAATTCTTTAGTCTATAATCCCCCCCCCCTTTTCTCTGGAAATGCACTGCTAACCAGTATTGCTAACTCCACTGAATACTGATGACTGTGATCTATAACAGTCCACTTGGATGACCTGCTAACCTACAGTGCCCCCCCCCCCCACACACACACACACCCTCCCCACTCCCCCATGGACCCTGACACAAAGGCCACAGCTCATCATGGTGCTGATGCCTCTGGCTGGGAATCTGATTACCAGGGCCTTCTCCCGACAACCCCGCGCTATCCATCACGCCTAGTGCCGTGATAGCAAATCAATCCAGCGCAGGCCAGGAGGAAAGAGGGAGAGACAGAGCCTGGAGTGCATTTGCCGCTTTGATGAAGAGTAAAAGATTGTGTCTCTGTCTTTTAGAGGAGTTCTGGAACAAAGCAACCGGACAAAGACCGACAATACGACAGTTCTGGAAACAAAAGTATATCAGGCAAAAAAAGAAAATTGAATTACACAGGCAAACAGAAGAAATATATCCAATAAAATTCTAATTGACCATAAAGCCACTATATTGTCAAACTATTTCAGGTTCCAGAAACTGAATTCTTACATCAACAGGAAAGCAATACAGAGTTATTAATACTGCTATAAAAGTCAACTGTGGTCCAAAAGCAATCTAAACACAGAAAAGCTTTTTAAGTATTTAAAATCTACAGTACAACAGAGCCAGTGAGCAACCACATAACACACTCACACACTGAACAAAAGCAATCATGCTTCTCTCGTTAATTGGCTGAGACTCAGTACGTGGTCCCACCAGTTCACCACATGCTTGTGTGTCACTCATTACTCAAAGACAGGGAGAGTCTCTGCATGCTGTTCTGTGAGATCCCAGCACACCCACCCATGCACAGACACACACAAGATGTGTGTTGGCAGAAGCTCCCTGCATGTATCAACATATGCGCACGCACACACACACACACAGATTATTACTCCCCATGAGGGGTGTACTGGTTAACTGACAGCTCATGTGTTCAGAGTACCACGTCTGAACTGTATGTGTGTGTGTGTTCACTAATGACCCGCCACAGTGGGTACAAGGAAAGCACCTGATGGTCAAACCTTCCCCACTGTGCAACTAGGGACCCTCTTGACTCAATTGTCAATCAGTCTCTTTCTCTTGCTTGCTCTCTCGCTCTTTCTCTCGCAGTCTCACACTCTCACACAAATACACACACACGCACACACACACCCCAACATCTGAATACATTGCATAGTTAAACAATGAATTGAGTGAGTGTGGAAGGGTATAAATATGGAAGCACTGTAGTCTCATAAATGTTATCAATAAATCCACACTTGCTAACATGACTGATAATTATTCTGTAGACATTACACCGAACAAAATTAAAATTACATTCACTTCGAATTATCCCACACTTACGCCAATGTGGTACTCAGGAAACAAAAAAAAAGGTCATAAGAATTTAAATAAGCGAGTCAAAAAACAATAGGAGAAACCCTAACAAAACAACAACAACGATTTAGGCTAAAACACTCTCGTCAGCCCACAGTCCCAGGACAGAACGAAGCGAGAGACACCCAAGAGTGAGACGCGGTGATATTGCGTGAGAGTGCAGGGCAGGGCAGGCCTGTAAACATGTCGAAAAAAAGCCCAAATGGCCTCTCCAGTGCTCTTTAACATGCGTCGTCTCTCCCACATGGTGTCAATTTGCATTTCTGCCGAGGAGCTCATTTGTGCATTTTAGACTTTTATAGTCGCCCAAATCACAGAAACCACACGGCCTTCCTCCTAAGTAAGTGCAGTTTGACGACCCTTTGATTTCGGCATTCACCCTCCTCCCCACAGCACTAAGTTCACAGGAGCCAAATGACAAAGAAGAATTAAAAATAAATCAAACCCCCCCCCCCCCCCTTTTTTTTACAAAGTATGGCATTTATGGATATTTCCCAGACAAACAAAAGTATTCCTTTTATTTTTATTGTTTCGAAAAGAATCTGCTCTGTTTACAAAATGACTCCTTAGTTCTGTAATGGAGACGAAAACCAACCAACAAACGATAAATAACTTTGTTTTTAACGTGTCGCTGGCAGCAATGTCATATGGTTCCAATGTGGTCAGACATCCAGCTAGTGCTTTAAAGAGCACATTTGCAGCTGAGCCTGGGTGTAGGGTGGTGGAGGGGGTTAAACTCCAGGGTCTTGAGTTTCCTGCCCCCTCTCCCCTCCCTTTATCCCATATATGCTTTTGATACTAAAACTAAAAGATGGCTCTACAGCCTTCCTATGAATCACTGGTGTGGCTGGGCCAGGCTGAGCCGCAGATGGCTCGATCTGTCTGTCATGGTCCCCATCTCGCCTGTGGTATCTGCTCAAGACTGTGCAAGGCCTGTGATACTGGTCGACTGAGGAATGTCAGTATTTATGCCATACCGAGGCATCTTGCTTTTAACACATAGATTTTGAGTTAGACAGAATTCTGGTTATAACTACACTACTAGATACAGAACCTCTTCCCTATTGAAAAGTCCTTTTGAAGTGGCTCAACAGCAGAGAGGACACTGCCGATTGCACCTCCTCAGCAGAGAGGACACTGCCGATTGCACCTCCTCAGCAGAGAGGACACTGCAGATTGTACCTCCTCAGCAGACACTGACCAAGCACAGCCTAAGGAGGAAACAAAAAAACGGTCTGAATCGACAAAAAAGATGTTGTGTCCATCACAACAGATGCAGCGTAAAAGGAAGTGCTTCAGTTTCCTGTGGAGGAAAGTGCAAAGAAAAAGAAACAAGGACAGAAGTATTCTGGGGTTTTGGGCCGGCTATCTTGATTGGGTTTTAAAGCCTGGTTAAGGATTGCTTCCACTGAAGCATTCTTCCATGCCGTGGCTAGAGGAGCTGTTGAGAGACTAAAGACCGGTCTCTTTTCGACACTATACAATTCACAACAACCCCATGAGGAAAAAGAACAACATGTCCTGAGTGGCCGTTCTTTTTTTTTCTCCCCTCTTCACTGCCTGAGAAATGGTTTGAGTCAGGCAGCGGCCAGGGAAACATTGTTCCCCGCTGCTAAATGGGCTTCCTTTGAAGTGTTTGCAGCGAAATACTTCCTGATTGTCCTCCAAACACAAAGAGGCTGGAGCGCAGATGAAAATGGCCTCGGGTCCACATCCATCTCCCCGGTGTTAAACGGGCCCAACTCCCTCCTCCACATATTCAGGGCTATGAGGGCTGAACCTTTGCAATAGAACAAGTTGTGGACCAGTTCACTATGCTAGATGGTCCTACAGGCCATCTGCTATTTTCTTTTCTGTTCTATGACTTGTTTACAGTAAAATCTCACACACACATGCATGCGCATGCACATGCACACACACACACACACACACACGCACACACACACACACACACACACACACACACACACACACACACACACAAACACACACACACACACAAAATTGTCCCTGGTCTTGTCGTCAGAATGACATCATATTTCCAGCAAATATGGTTTATATATATATATATATTAAAATGGAGAGGATGACGTCAGTTGGGTGCCCAAAGACGTTTAAGATATTAAAAATATCCTCTGGTGTCACAAGAAATTAAATAATAAGAAAGAGAAAGCCAAACAACAGCAACGACAATAAGAACGCCCAAGATATGGCAGGCAGATCAAACAAGAATGTCCTCTTAAAAAGCCGGGCTATAATAAGGCTCTCATATGTGCAGGGCTTTATGAGAGCAACACGGCCCATGGCTGAGCGGAGCGGAGTAGAGGATGTATATTATGTTACAGAATGGAGAGACGTGTTTATGGCAGACCCCAGACTTCACAGGGCACTCCTGGACCCCCTTCACAACATGAGGCACTGTAAAAGCGTCTCCGGATTTCAGCCCCTTCAGAAAAACCTCCTCGCCGTCTGCAATTACACGTTACTTCAGCTCGCAGGGGAGGGGGACGTGAGGACTCGTCGGCCTTTGTGTCTGGGCCGAGTGCTCAGCGCTCGCTACGGTGAAGCACCGGCTGCATGTGCAGCATGTGAAACGCTATTTTCGTTTTGTTCTCTCTCATTTTTCGCTTTGTCTAAGGGGAGATTGTGACAAATGAGGTTCCTCTCTCACAGGATGACCCACATTGATAATACATCTTGATCCACCTTCAGGAACAACTTCTGAGTTTCTTTTGTTCCAACAGACACCAGAAGCCCAAATTATATGTAACATCCAGCTCATTAAAAAATAAACAAAAAAAAAAACTCATTTATTTATGAAAGCAGAGATTTGAGAGAGGTGAGGAGGAGGCTGTGCATTGGTGGCATTGCTTAAATACCTACTGGTGGGGCACTGGAGGAGGAGAGCACAATGGAGGGGTAACCCATGGCAACGAAACTAACGCTGACAAGGACAAAGAAACTGGGGTGGCTCGGCCCCTGTCTCGAGCCTGTGAGGACCACAGACAAAGAACAGTACAGAGAAAGAGAGCGAGAGAGACGGGGAGAGAGAAAGAGAGGGGGGGGGGCAAACAGAGGTGGAGAGAGAAGGAGAGGGAGTGAGAGAGTGGGGAAAACAGAGGTGGAGAGAGAGGGGAGAGAAAGTGAGGGGAGAGGAGGGGGAGGGGACGAGTGGAGATGAGGCTGGACACCTAGAGGGGAGGTGGGGAGTGAGAGCGAGGACCATGTGTGGTCCATCATCATCAGCACCACCACCAGCTCTCGAGACAGGCCCCTCTGCCTTCCTATGAATAGGCCGCCGTCTGCCCCCACAGGATCCTCCACGCAGCCCACGCTGCTGAGAGAGAACGATGGGGGGGAAACAAAAGGCCTGTGTGAGCAAGGGAGAGGCTCCTTGTTGCTTCCCCTTAAGAGCACGGCTGCACGGTCCACTCCACATTCACACCAGCTCAATGACGCTGACAGAGGCCAAGTGAAGAGGTAGAACGCCCAGGGAAAAAGCAGAGAGAAAAATGGAGAGAGAAAGACACAGATAAAGACAGCAAAGAAGAAAAGGAGGAGGAGGAGGAGGAGAAGAGGAGGACGAGGCTTTAGGATATCTCTAAGCAGAAGGAACAGAAGAGAACTCAACAAAGGACACTTGTCATTTAACATATCCGTGCTTTTACGAGGAAGGGCAAACAATGGACCGAAAAAATTCCAACAAGAGAGAAAAACCCTAACCACATGAACATTGTTTGGCTTTTTACAGAGCTTTTACAGCCTTTAAAAGCTTTACGTCTTTGTTCTACATATTTTTGTTGTTTCCTATAATTGCACTGCTCAGAACCACTGCCAACCAATTGGACGTATAGTGTTTCAGTCCATTTCCTTGGGATCCCAATACCAATTTGTAGCCATATATCTTCTTTCGCTGATTACCGTGTTCACTGCCAACAATGGTGCTGTGCTCTGCAATAAAAAGCAGGCATTGGTCTCCTCAAAAGATCTTAAAAAAAAAAACCACAGTACATAACAATAAACAAATATGAAAGGACTCTCCCTAAAAACCTGCCCTCGGTCATGCACCCTTTCCCTGCCCGGGATGGCTGTGCTTCCGGGTCAGGGGTCAGGAATGGTGGTGAGGCACTGAGGGCTGATCAGGTCTCCTCTCTAGTCGGCGTGGGAGGATTAGGGTTAGCATCAGTGCCTCTGCTTTTCCTGGCTGCGAGGGATGAGAGATCGCAGGGGACCAGAGGTTCAGAGGCTAGCTGCCTGCGTCACGGTGCTGACAGGCCCCATGGTGTGATGCCCTGACTGGCCTGCGGCCGACGCAAGAGCATCACCTCAGAAACCCAGCAGGGGAGAGGAGAGGAGAGGAGAGGAGAGGAGAGGAGAGGAGAGGAGAGGAGAGAGCCTTATCTAACCCTTAAGGAGGATGACGGCAGGTCAGCTGAGGTCCTTTTGCTTTTTCTCTCTCTCACACTACCGATCCATCACTGTTCTCTGTCAGTATTTTTTCTCATCTTGATCTCACTCTCCCTTTCTCTCCCCTAGGATCTCTCTGTCTCTATCTCTCTCCCTATCACTATGCCTATCTTATCTCATCACGCTAAACAGCCTCAAGCATATCCCGCACACACAACTAACATACCCACAACAGATGTAAAGGGGTTGTCAGCAGTTTGTTTCAGAGCTGATGTATGCTCAAGAGCTTATGTCAAGTCAGGCGCGTGCGCACGCACACACACACACATACACTGAACTGTGCCATTACCACAGGTTCAGCACAGGACATTCTGCACTTGGAACATGCAGCATGGATGTTTGTAGGCACAGTCATTAAACCCAAATCAAGCCATCTCATCATTAAGCTGAATTACATCTGTGGTAGTAACTGTATGGGGTTTTGTGAGTGTATCTAAACTGCTGCTAAAGTACTAAGACCAAAACATTTCTTAATTAACCTTCATTATCTTGGCATCCTTTAAGTGAGAGTGTGTGGTGTGTGTGTGTGCGTCTTAGTATTTAATAACACTCCTGGAATAATGAGACATTTCTGCTGTGCTGGCATTGCCTGTGACTTCATAAGAATCCGCCACTCTTGAGTTTATTATGGCTTCTGCCTCAGCAGCTCTGCATGCCCATATCTCACTGCTTTGACAGGAAATGACACATCAACCCACCGCACCAACGCCTGTGGGGGGGTGGCTGTCTCCATCCCGACGGAATGTAGAAGCTGAGAGAGACTTTTCATCCATCGTTTCATCTGTGACTCTCTTATGTACTTTTCTTTGAGTGTGTCATTTGTGTGGTGACAGGGACAGCTCTATTTATAGTGAAGACCCATCTCTGTGAGTTGTGTGCAGCGTGTGTGTGTGTGTGTGTGTGTGTGTGTGTGTGTGTGTGTGTGTGTGTGTAGGAATGCGTGCTTGAGAAATCCATACAATGTGATTAGCACTGCCTGGGTTCTCACTCACCCCAATGGCCGCTGCACGAACCTGATCTCCCGGCGAGATAAAAAAATGACACGCTGACACGTAAACAAACTTCAGGATCAAAGGCTCGTATCATGTGCCCTCTCTCTCGCTCTCCCCCACCTAACCCCTCCCACCTCTCCCACAGCTGTGTGCCGATGCACAGTATCAAAATTCAGTGTTTACTTACAGGAAAAACAACAAATCAGAAAGCCTCCGCGCAAACACACACAGGCCGTTTTGATACTTCTTGGCAAAATATTGTTTTAGCCTTACATAAGATTTAAGAGCTTCACAAATGTTTCCTGGTTTTGTTTCCAGCTGAATGTTGCAGCTCATCTTAGCATAATAGACAAAAATATATGTTTCCTGGTGTCTGTGGTGATGCCGGGAGAGGAAGAATTCAGGGCCACCGCAAATGATGAAGTAGAAAACAATTCATTTCAATTCGGCTAGATTACTAAAGCTCTCCGACTGTAATCCTGTTGAGACCGGCAGCAGCAAGGTGCAATTCTGGGTCAGACCTTGAATGGATGATGTGCATGTGTGTGTGTGTGTGTGTGTGTGTGTGTGCGCTTTTATGGGGGATGGGGTTTGTGCTCCCCCATTCGGTTGAAACCATTAGGCAGAGGGGGGGGTGATGGGAGCATTTCTGCTCAAAAGACACGTGAACAACATCTGCCTCTCCCCCACCAGACATCATCCCGCCAGACAGAGACACAGAAGAGATCATGTAAATAAATAAATAAAGCAATAAATAAATAAAATAATTTTAGGCAAAACCAGAGCATGTCACAGTGACCTACAAACCGTGACTGCCAAGAAATTATTCAAAAGCTCTCCAACAGGATCGCCTTTAAAAGTCATGTATTGTAAGGGCAGGAGTGGTGTAGGAGTGGCAGTATGGCAGAGATAGGTGGTAAGAATGGAGGAATATCCTCCGAATGTGCCATCAGGATACATGAGCATGTTAATTCAGTGCCAGAGAGAGAGAGAAAAGGAAAGAGAGAGGTGGATGGATGGATGGATGGATGGATGGATGGAGAGAGGAAGGAGATATACAAAGAGATAGATGGTGGAAGGCAAACCGAGACAGCAGCAAGACCGCTGCGCCATGGCCAGAAAAAACACCCCTGCAGACAGTGTGAAGAGCGAAGGAGTGTGCAGCCAGAGGAGGAGAGCGAGAGCGAAGGCGAGGAGCGAGGAGAAGGAGAAGGAGAAGGAGGGGAGGGAGGAGACGGGAGGGCACACAGCTTGATCCAATTCATCACCATTTTTCTGAAGCCCGTCCATGACGGCTCAATTTTCACCTTTTCTCCCGGATACCGCTGATCAGAGGTCGAGAGAGAGAGAGAGAGAGAGGGAGAGGAAGAGGGAAAGTGGAAGAGAAAGAGTGAAACAGAGAGCAGGCGAGAGGCTCTTTCATGTGGACTCGCTGCTTTGGCAGCCTGAGCACCCATCCAGCTGTCCAGCTTCCCCTCTGCCAGAACTCCCAGCCTCTCCCTTCTCTTCTCTTCTTCTCTCTTCCTCTCTTTTGCCTTCCCTCTGTGTGTCGGCACAAGCCAGGGGGATTTCTCATTAGTATCCCCCCCCCCCCACACACACACACACACAAAAAATAGCTCCCACCGCCGCCCAGGGGAAGCACTTTCAAAAGCCTCCCGAACAGGCCGCCGTTCAGCATCTCATCCTGTTTCGAGCTGCAGCCAGTCGTCGTGAGCTCCACGAGGCCGGTGGACGAGGGGAGACTAATGTTCGAAGACAGAAAAGCAAACTTGTTTTTTTTTAAGCTCCCTCCTTGAGCCTACTTACTTCAGTTTGTGTTGGTGGAGGAGCACTGTGTAATTGGAAGTGGCGTGCCTGGCCCAGGGGTGTGTGTGTGAGTGTGTGTGTGTGTGTGTGTGTGTGTGTGTGTGTGTGTGTGTGTGTGAGCGAGCGTGAGAGTGTGTTTGCCAGAGCAGGGACTGTATTGGGGTGGGGTTGGGCTGGGATCATACTGCTCTGGGGTTAGCCGCCTCTCTGCGTGACGTGGAGGCCCCGTTTTCATCTTGTTTAATTCAATTAAAACGCTCTCGCTTTCCAAGAAATAAAAGCGACAGGGTTGCTTTGTTGTGTCTGTTTTTCCCTTAATTTTCGTTTTCACGACACCCAACACTGCTTCCAACATATTTGGCTTTGTTGCGAATGTGAATGGAGTGCTGGCTTGAAATCCTAATGGTTTCTTTTTATTAAACTGAAACTTTGTTTTATTAAACAGGGTGCCACCGACAGCAAAAAAAAAAGTACGGTATGTCTCCAACCTCTTTCATGCGCAACCGGGTTGAAAACCAAAACTGACTGCTGGGCTGGGCTGAGCCATCACCATCACATGCTAGACATGATTTCACAGCGCAGCATTCACAAACAAGCGCTGCGCTGTACAAGGCCGGACATGCTGCAACTACTGGAAACAATTAATAGCTTTTTTTTACAGCCTTCTTCATTCCAGCCCTCACTGTAACATGGAGCTTGGCAGGGGTGGGGCGGGGAAGCGGGGAGAGGAATGCAAAATAAATCACTCACTTGCTGAAGAGTGGGACTACGTACTGTGCAGAGCACGCAAAGCAGCCAAGCCCGCTGTCCACCGAGAGTTCACGTGTGGAGAACGGAGATCAGGCTCGGGTTAAAAATACAACATGGCCCTGCGCTGAGGGATGACGCATTGACGGACAATCAACAAAAACGTAAATGACATACGCTACGCAGAGAAAACGATGCGGAGTTGTTGAGTGAATGATGCACTGACAATCACTAACAGTAGGCTAGGGCCATGAGGTAGCAATTAAGTTATAGCTGAAGGCACCCATCATTAAGTCACATTTACAGTGAAGCTTTGACACGTGCTGATGGACACGTCTGCAAATACATCCATAGGCAGTTAAATGGCTTCGGGCGGACTTCGCCTACGCATCCATTTCTAGCAGAACACTACATAACCTAGTGCCGTGAGAGAAAAAAGCCATGAGGCTACTGCCGGAAGAGAACAACACTGCAGCCAGTGATGGGAAAGGAGAAGGAGCGAGACTCGCACGCATCTGGGAGTCGGAACTCAATAAATAAGGAACGAGTGGACGTAGGACAACACGGCGCCCCACCCAGCGGACAGACGCTTCGGTCGGGAGGCTGCATCCACGAGACCGCCGGGTTCAGGCTGCTCTCCGGAAACCACCGGGCTGGGAAGTCTGGGAGGTCTGGGGGGGGGGGGGGGGACTGGCCTGCGGATAAAAGTAGTCTAAAACCTACAGTGCATCACCCTGAAGGAATCCAGAGCAGTAAATTCTCTATGGGGCATCGCCAACGCAGCCTCGTAAAAGTCAAGACATTACCAAACGACACAGTCGGGGTGACGGTCAGGCAGTAAAAACAAAATACGTTTTCAGAGGAGTTTTCTGACTCTTGATCTTGTCATCGGGGCCTTTTGAAGCTTAACATACAGTACATCTATGGAAGGGGGGTGGGGTTGACCTGAATGTGAATTGGAATGGAAATGATAACAAAACAAAAAGGTAAAGTTAGTACAGCTGAGGAGATTTACATCAACCCCCAATAATCCTGTGCAATATCAAGGAGGCCATCTTTCTCCACTCTCTTGGAGATTATGTAAGACAGCCGTATAGAACTCATGCATTATTTTCACTTACTTTGCATGCATTACCGGTCACAGACTGCACTTAATGAATAAGCTTTATAACCAGTTCTACAGAAGAAGATGAAGTTGTGCTAATATAACACATGGGACAAGCACAGGTTGAAGTAAAACAGCAAAGGTCTGAAAGCTTAGGGCAAGTCCAAGAAAAAGACATTACGCAAGGCATGAATGCACAGTATGGCATAAAACACAATGAAAGCAGGAAACAATAGGGAAAAAAAACAAGACAAAGACAACCTAAAACATCCGCATTGCTCCTAAAACCAAATAAATAACAGGAACAATGAGCAATGTGGTTCCACGGGGATTTCATAGCAATTAACAACCGCGCCAGATCTCTGCGCTAATAATGAAGGTTATCTTAGGCAACGCTACAACAATCCCCATAGCAATAAACTCAACCTAACCCGTGGCTGATTCGACTGGGCAGATCAGCCGTTTAGCAAGCTAAATGCATTAGTAAACACCGCCTAATGGGTCTGTGGACCACGCTTTAGGGAGACACAAGCTTCTCTAAATGCGCAGAGAGCCAAAATATGTTTAGCACAATCCACCTGTTCTAGGAAAGCCACTAAGCTCCTGTTGGGAAAACATGCGCAGTAATCCAGTGGACTTGTACAGTGAGCCAACTTTAGAGAACTCCACTCAGGGGTCAGGTTATCCTTGTGTACACTCATGCTCATGCAAGCAGGTAGCCTTTGATAGAGACAGACACAGACACACACACACACACACACACACACACACACACACACACACACACACACAAAGCTGGAAGCAGCCCTGTAGCAGTGCCAGCTCTGCGTTGAAGGTCATAATGCCACTGCTGTCTACCGTCTAAGCCTCCAGTAAACTCAAGCCTTGAATCCAGCAGATCCTCACAGCCTCACTGTGTTTCTATATAAAAACATACGGGTTCACAGGAGCACTCCAGCATTTACAGGATCCATCTCTCTCCCACACACGCACACAATAAAGACAGTATAAAGGAAGTTATATATGCATTTTTCAGGAGTTACAGAGTCAATAGTAATCTTTTTCAAAAGTGCAGTTTCTTTCCTGCATACATTTTTGAATACGACAAAAGGAAGGAAGCCAAACACGATTATTCCATTGCGTGGTAAACTACCATTCTATCAGCCTAACAGTTTCAATGAAACAGCATGGAGCAACAGGTAGAACAGTCCAGCGTTGTGAAATGATTAGGGCCACACAGCTGGAATCACTGATCGCCATTCACAAAGCCACGCAGGCCCTCCATCAAACAGGAAGGGTTGCGTGTGGCAAGCCCCTAACACTCCATATTGGAAATGAGACAAAGGCGTCTTTTGAATTAGCCAACCAGCACGAAACAAACAGCCACCATTACGCGTTCCTCCCTGGGCTGAGTAATATAGGGCCTGCTTCTTTGATCATTTACACGTCCATAAAACTCATTTGCTCCGTCAGCGCGAACAACCCAGGCAAGTCGGCAGCTGCTGAGGGGCCAAGGCGCCACAATGAAGGTGCTGTTGCTATCAGGGCGAGCTGGGCAGTTATTAGAGGAACAATCTCCTTAAGTTCAGCACGCTCAGGTGCTTTAAATAAATCCTCCCCTTCTCCACCTCTCCCCTGGTGCCCTAATGAGCTGGGTGCGCAGAGGAGGAGGAGGAGGAGGAGGAGGAGGAGGAGGAGGAGAAGGAGAGGAAGTCTGTGTGCTGAGCTGAGCAAAAAAATGCCAGGAAACAAGACAAAACTTTGACACTCACATCGGCAATACTCCTACGCTCACAGAGTTAATTAGGCACTGCTGGTGTACTTAAAGGAGAAGATAGGCCAAGGAGGTTAGAGAGAAAGAGGAGTGAGAATGGGGGGGGGGGGGGGACGACAGAAGAAAGAGTTTGTGTGTGTGACAGAATGACAGAGGCAGAGAAAGAGAGAGAGAATGGGGGAGAGAGCTGGAGAGAAAGACAGAGCAAGAGAGTCGGAGAGAGAGAGAGAGAAAATGAGAGACTCGCTAGCATCTCTTTAAATAGTCCCCATAATTACACACTCCTACAACATGAGTCTCGCCACATCATGTCAGATTTTCCTTATTGCTTTATGAGGACAATCTTTCACACTCCAAATCTGACATGACTTAATCCCCCCTCCTCTCCGCTGTCGGAGTGCAATATGGTGTGGCCCTGGACTCCTGCCAACAAAACAACACACACCAATTAGAACCCAACACTTACGGGAAATCCAGACTGAGTCTGAAACCCAAACGAGCTGGGTGGCGACCCAGGCCATTTGCACAAACTCATATCTGATACCAAACCCGTAATGACTAAGGAGTAGGGAAATCATCAATTAGTGGTGGGATTGGTTGAGCGAGAGTGTGGAAGAGTGAGGGACGACTCTAACGGGTACATTAACTGGCAGAGCAATTGTATTAAAGGAGATTTATGTCCCCCAGGACTCGCGGCCTGCATCTGTAAGCAAGGCAATTTGTCTCATCGCTGCCCTTCCATTGTGTTAATTACGTCAACAAATGGCAACATCCCCCCAATATGGATGGACAGTGCACGGACAGGTCAAGACATTGTATCAGTGCTGAAGGCTTCACTGGCCCGCGCTGTAACTGTGAGCGAATCACAAAGCAGCTCTTTGTAGCGCCGGTGGACGCCTGTTAGGCGGAGAATGCCCCTCGTGTTCTGCTCTGTCTCACTCGGAACGGCCATTTTCCACGACATGAATGGGTCATCAATAAAGTCTTTTCAATACATGCCACCCCGTGGCAGAGAGGCGTGAATGAATTGGGTCAGATAAGCCATTCAGGGCCGGCTCAAAGCTAGTTTTTCAAGAAAGAAAAAAAAAACTACTCCCCTTTCTTTATTGATCACAAATATCAATTATATGAGGCAGAGAACTGTGGAATAGAGTTGTCAGGTCCTGTTCGCATCACGGAGTCTCCAGCACCTCAGCTCGTGAATAATGGAATCGCTTAGAGAAGTGTAAAATCTCTTTCTCTGCACTCTCGCACTCTTCATCTCCCCCTCTCTCTTCATTAACCCCCCCCCCCCACACACACACACACACATACACACACACACACTCACCCACTCAATACAGCCTAGTGCATTCCTGGAGCTTAACTCTTATTAAAAATTCAAGTCACGCAAACTGGGCTAAAACAGCTCACAGTGCACACATTCAGCTGCAGCCTTTCCACTAGATGCTGCTTTTACAGAGGGAGGCTAATCAGACTACAGTCCACCGGCATTCACCACACATTGGCACACTTGGGCATGTGTGGACAGAACCCCACAGTGGCCAAAAAGTCCACTATAAAACCCACACCAATAAGACCAAACAAAGGGCTGAGAAGTTTTTTACAGGTCAATATGGGACCACATTTTTGTTCTACTACTTCAATGAAAAAAAGCCTGAGCTACCCCCACATCCCAGAAGGTAGAAATAAAGCTTACACTGAGTATTGTAAAAGTGCAACAGAACAAGTTAATTACAAGACACTGAAGATCTTTTATAAGCGGATGCAAAAGGTCAATCACACCAGCATAACTGTATTCTGCACTACCCACCTCTCCTGAGGCATTTTGATAACATACCAGATAGCATTCCAGACCAGCTATTGGGTGTCCTGGCTGGAACGTCATTGCAAAGAGCTCAAAAACCACATCAACCACAATACTGGACAAGTTGTCTGACAGCACTGGAGAACACACCGCAGTAACTCTCCTGCACGCCCTTGACGGGAGGCGAGAATGGAGGTTCTATACACCGTTGGAAGTGCTCAATCTTTATGAGGTGCTAAAAGTAGGCGCATGACGTCCCCCCCACCCTACCTCCAACTCTGCTCCCTCGTGGCAAAGGATCCTTGAGAACGCTCAAATAATGTACGCCTATGGGCTTTACGATTTGAAAAGTGTCAGTGCAATTGACCAAGTCCAGTGTTTGGCTGGGGAAGTGAGCGCTGTGGGCCTTGCTGCCAGGTATGGCAGGGTTGAGCGCATGAAAACAATGGAGAGACCTGCGCTAGCAACTCGTAGGCAGCTGCTTTAAGACTTACGGCACCTTCTTTCAACTGCAGCCCTCCAACATAATACCTTGTAAAAATCAAACACAGGAATTCTGTATTTTTTGGCAAGGCAGCTCCAGTATTGAGCGGCATGCTGGCTCTCTTAGTGGCCTGCTAAGCTTGCTATTTGCCTGGTGCTTTGACTATGCAAGTACATGCTGAAAGAATCTTTTCATGATTGAAACAGTGAGAACATTCTGTATTTCTCTGAGCATCATCATAATGAATAGATTGCAAAGGGAAAGATCTAGAATGATGCTAAGCATTTAGCCTAGCATTAGAAGAAATCTTTACGTTCCCTGAAGAAGACACACTTCCAGCATTCTAGCCTGCCATGTAGCATAAACGGTCCGTAGTCGGAATTCATATTGCGTTTTATGGCCTGGGTATCCCTTCAAACGACAGGTAGTTAAAAAGAAATATCTCTTGCCTCCGGTACTGAAAACCACATGGTTTGGTGGTGAAGAGAAATGATCCATACAGAAGTCTGGGGGCCTTTGTAAGATCACAACAGAGAGGGGACAGCCAGAGCTTCTCTGTGACTCTGTAATGTCACGGGAGGAGAAAGGCTGCAACACAATCCGCACCACTCATCAACTACAGCAGCGGTAGCGTCCACAGCACTTTTAAGCTTTTATCGTCTCGATTGATCGCCAGCAAGCTGCCGGGCGATCCGCAGTAGCACTCTCATCCTATTGGCCGATCGTCCCCTACGGAGCGGGGCTCCATCAAATCAATTACCAGACGTGCGCGCTGTCGGAGGTCTGTTCTCCGCTGGTCAGCACATGTGCTGTTTTACTTCATTAGAGTGGCGCACGCCTGTGTTTTTCTTCCACCACGGATCAAAGGGAAGAGTGGAAATAGTGGATATGGTCTGAGGGACATGCTGACTGCACCACAGACTTCTCCAATCCCTTTGTTTTCTCCAGAGGGAGGAAGGCAGATGCTATGCAACGGGTCCACTACAAACACCAAATGCAAAGCAATGTACCTAGTAAGCTACATACATACTGGCATGCAAAAGTTTGGGCACCTCTGGTCAGAATTTCTTTTACTGTGAATAGCTAAGTGAATAAAATATGACCTCATTTCCAAAAGGCATGAAGTTAAAGATGACACATTTTTTTTATATTTTAAGCAAGATTACTTTTGTATTCTTCTTTTCCTTTTACAGTTTCAAAAGAAAAAAGGGCCTGAAGCAAAAGCACCGTGCATGGTCAGTACTTAGTAACACCCCCTTTGGCAGGCATCACAGCGTGTAAACGCTTTTAGTAGCCAGCTAAGAGTCTTCAATTCTTGTTTTGGGGGCTGTTAGCCCATTCTTCTTCGCAAAAAGCTTCTAGTTCTGTGAGATTCCTGGGCCGCCCTGCATGCACTGCTCTTTTGAGGCCTTTCCCCAGATTTTGTATAATGTTTAGTTCAGGGGATTGTGAGGGCCATGGCAAAACCTTCAGCTTGTGCCTGTGGATGTTGAGGTGTGTTTAGGATCATTATCCTGCTGTAAAAGCCATCCTCCTTACATCTTCAGCTTTTTTACAGACGGTGTGATGTTTCCTTCCAGAATTTTCTGGTATTTAATTGAATCCATTCTTTCCTCTGCCAGTGAAATGTTCCCTGTGCCACTGGCTGCAACACAAGCCCAAAGCATGATCTATCCGCCCTGTGCTTAACAGTTGGAGAGGTGTTCCTTTCATGAAATTCTGGACCTGTTTTCTCCAAAAATACCTACCTTGCCCATTGTGGCCAAAAAAAAAATCTATTTTAAACCACTTGTTTCCAAAATGGATCAGACTTGTTAAGATGTTCCTTTGCAAACGTCTGATGCTGGATTTTGTGAAGAGGACACATGACTCTTCCACGAGGGTCATATTTGTGCAGGTGTGACATTTTTTATTTGCATCATCTGGCCTTTCCTGACGCTGATTGTGGAAAAAGTCATAACCCTAACGAGTGAATTAAGGTCTGAGACCTTGGTGAAACTTATCTGAGAGCTCACAGTTATTGGGATGCCCAAACTTTTGTATGGTGCTCCTTTCCCTTTTCCACTCTAAAACTGTACAAAACAAAAATAATAAATAATAATAATAATAAGCATTCTTGCTTAAAATGTCACAAAGAATGTTTCATCCTTAAGCATTTTGGAGATCAGTTCATCTTCTACTCACTTAGCTACTCACAATGACATTTTGACCACAGGTGTCCAAACCTTTACATGCCACTGTATATTGCTATGTGGTCTACATAGTATACACATATGCTATAATGTCAAAGTAATTCTACAAATTGTGATATAACAATGATAGAACTCAGCCCACTGAAGGTGGATGTTTGCATAGTTAATAAGCGTCTTTGCATTACCTTTGATGAGGAGTAGATGAACAAGGGCATCAGACATGTAAAGAAAGAAAGGGAAAGACATAATTAGTGACACATAAAACCAGAATCATACACTATCACCACATTTTAATTCCCAATGTTCTGGGCTCATTCCGTCAGGCTACACACAACTGAATTGGATCTTTCTTGGCAAATCAGCCCAATTATCAACACGGTCCTTGTTATGTGGACTGGCTGGTTCTAGAGAGACATGCTTTCTGTGGTCTATCGTGCCTTTGTGTCTTTAGAGGAAGATGCTATGAAGCTCGTCCAGGAGACAGACAGCCTCAGGCTAACCAATCATGCCGAACAGACACACACACAGACACACACACAGACACACACACAGATACACACACAGAGACAAACACACAGAGAGACACACACACAGAGAGACACACACAGACAGGCCTTTAATTACTAATTACTTTGACTACCTTCGCTTCAGTCAACTCTCTCACACACAACCACGAGGCCAAACAAATAAGAGACAATCCAGCCAGTGTCAGATCAGGTGCTACTGATTCATTGGTTGTAATTAGGAAATTGAGGGCACAAGACAATGAGGGTAAGAAAAAAAACACAAGGAGCAAAAGGGGGAAAACAGACTAAGGAGGACTGCTGCTCATTAACAGTAATGTGTCAGGAGACCTTCCAGCATTCAGGACTGCGTGGCTCGAGGATAACCAGCGCCTCTAGCAGGGCCACATAATCACTCTACATAATCAATAGACCAAAGAGCAATCTCTGCTTATGGACTTTTTAAAAGGGATGACATTAACTTTTCATTTCCCTCGCTGTCGGTCAATGTTCATCTCCCTACTGGTGTCCCAACTACCTCAGAGCGGTGTATGCAAACACACACACTCCAATTTGTTGCACTAAACACACTTCTAAATTCTGCACGATCAAAGTACGTGTGGGCTCTCAATAGAGGACACTGGCAGTTGCCATTGGCATTGGCAGCAACAACGTTCAATTCATTCTTACGGAAAATCTATTCACAGACAAGGAAAAACAAACATAAGTCGTCAGCCGAGGACAAAAGTGACATGTCCTACTGCCATGTAATTCCAAAGGGACGCATTAGTACAAAATGCTTACACACTTTTTTCAAGATGCCTGGCGTAGTTTTCGAAGCTTTCAGCTTCAGCTCCACTTCCATATAATGACATCCTCAGTGGAATGGGCCTGGTTTACAATGTGTTTCTCACTTTGGGCTAATTACCCCATTGACAGCACAGCGGAAGAGGAAAGCTGTGTTTGCTGTCTGGAGGGAATGCTCGTTAAGGATGTTCAAAGGCATGACCACTTGCGGAGTCCAAGACCTGGCAAAAGCAAGGCACAATGCAACACTTGAATAGAAGAGGTGTCTGGCACGGCAGAATAAGCCCTTTTTGGAGCTGTGTGTGTTCAAAGATAGTGGCTTTCCGAGTGAGCGTGAAAATAAAAATAAAAAAACCCTCTGGTATGCCGTTTCTCTGGTGTGCTGTTTTGAGTAGCCAGTCTAACAGAGTTTCAGGAAAGATCTTCATGACTGAGAAAGACTAATATAATAATCAGTTGAAATGAAAATGTATATTCATGTCTGTTTCAAAATCCCTTGAGAGATTCACGGCCTGGTTGAGAGGAGACTTATGAACAGCACTGTTGCGCTACGGCAACCATAACTAAGAGAAGGCATGTTCAAAACGATATCTAAGAGCACAGCACGACCACTTTTGCGAAACTCATTCTTGATATCAGGGCCAGATCCATGTGAGGGGGGTCAGCCGCAGTGTGTGTTATTCCACATTCCCTGACAGCGACTGGAAACACAGATCTGGAGGAAGCTTAGAGGCAAAGGCTGTCAGTTGGAGGGGAGGTTTCCCAGCACCAGAGGCCTGTGTAGGGTCTTAATAAACTCACTGGTTGCTCCCAAACAAACAGCCCCTGATAAACCAGTCAGCCTTGCCCTTTACTGAACCTGCCGGGCGTCTTGGATCCGTCATGGCGAAGGGGGTCAACAGCTCCGGGAGCTTATTAAAGAAAGAGCCAGCAAGGAGGGAGGCAGTAACCTTCACCCCCAGAAAAAAAGAAAAAAGCTCAAAGCTGTCAAGAACCAACCAAGCCTCTGACGGAGATGAACAACCTTGACCTCTCACTCTCAACCAGAATCCTCAATCCAAAGGGGTCAAAGGGGTTTTATGACAATACTACAGGGAAAAGGAACCAAAAAAAAAAACATTCTTCTTATACATGGTGACGTGGCGCATCACATCTCATTTCAAGATGGCACACAGAGACTAGCTGCCCTAAGCCCCGCACTGAACAGAGCATTTCTTTTTTTTCTCCCTACTGCAGGCTGAACAATGGAAGTCTCCCCCCGACCACAGCACAAATTCAATCTCAGATTGTTGATGGAACACGTATGTATGTGCATGTACGGGCTGCAGGCTTGCTGCGCAGAAGCTGCTGGTTTGCACAACAGGTTTTGGTTACGCTGCTGTTTGCTCCAGCGGCATGATCTCAAACCTTAAGGCGATGTAAATGAGGATGACTGCTGTGTGTGTGTGTGTGTGTGTGTGTGTGTGTGTATATAGATTTCTCCATTCGTTCTGTACCCTCTCACTCCCTCTTGTCTTCAACCTAAATGCAATTATGTTGTTTGTGAAACTTAAACCTTCCCACTAACGGCGAATGTAAATCGGGGGTTCGGTCTGAAGGCCTCTGAAACTGAGGCGGGGGGGCCCCTGAAAGGTTTTAACCCCTAATCCGGTTTACTGTCCACTTCCTACTGAAACAGCTGCTGCGCCCCCCACACACCCCCTCTCCACTGGTGGCCACCGAGCACGCCCACAAAACTCTCCTCATAGCCAGAGGAGCACAAAGCAGCCTAAAGGCAGACGAACCTGAAAGTAATTAAAGCGTGCTTGGGGTTTTCTCCAGCCCGCTATATTCCATGGTTGAGTGGAGGAAGCGAACGCTTACTGTAGATGGGACAAACAACCCCGCGATCAAGAGCAACACAAAATTGCTGAGTGGCTCATTCTTTGACAATGATGTAGTCTTCGCCGCTGACGCAGTTTAATTATGAATACACGCAAGATTACAGGGCACACACCCCCCCTCTCCTCCCAGCAGACATCTCTGTGATTTGAGTGAAGGCGTGTGCACCCACACACACACGCACACACATACACACACACACACACTCACACACACACACACACACACACACAGACACACAGACACACAGAGAGAAAACGTGCTTTTCATTATACATTCTCTGCATCCATCTTGAGAGGAACAGTGGCTAAAGCATAGGGGTACGATCTGCGGGGCTGCTCAGCTCGTCTGCTTAAAGTCTCGTGTTACAGCGCAGATCCAGGCTACTTCTCCTCGGTCCGTCCCTGGCGAAAGGCAATCTCAACCAAGTCAATGATTAAAGGCTTTTAAATGGGCCTGAACTGGAGATATTAAACAACAGACAGCCTTTCCATGAGGAGAGGTTGGGTGGTGGGGTGAAACGGAATACTGTGAAAAACCAGAGCGCCCCACCGATCGCTCCAGCAGATACGCGTTTCACGAGAAAGTATTCTTTCAAACGGCGCTTCTGACCATAAATCAGCCTCGGCCTAAAGCAAGACAAATAGTTCTCCGTGGCCGTGGAGCATGGCAGAAGCCATGCAGGCTGACACGAGATCCCTCACGGCGACTGGAATGCCGTCTGGAACACACTTTTCCGTGCGCAAGGGACGGACAGGGAACGCTGAGGAGATTTGGGGGGGAAGGGGGGGGTACGCTGAATGATGGAAAAGTCTCCAGCCAGAAAGATCATAAACTGCTGGAGCATCACATAGCTGCTTAAGAGGAGGTCGCCGAAGAATGCTGATGGGTGTTTATGGAGGAAATAGACCCCTCTCGAATCAAATGGATGAATTGCTAAAGAGGATCTTATGGATGTTGTACAGATGTAATCACTGTATTTCTCAAAGGAAAGGCCAACATGCAGAACACATAACATTACTCTCGGGGGCCAAAAGCAAAGGAACAATTACACATACTTAGTCCACAGTTCCTACAGTTCTCTTCATTCATTTTCAATCTATAACCTCCACTCATAAGGCAACCATACCCAAAAGAGCTGAAGACTTCTTTGAAATGCCAGTTGTTGATGCTTTAAAAAAATCAACAGCAAGTGTGGGCTTCTGTTTTGCTTCAGTAATGCTTCAGTTTGTAAGTGCTAATGACACAGCGCTCTGTTAAGCTGTCTGATTGGATCCCCTGTGATTGCACACATTGCTCACTGCAAGAGGAAGCTGCCATGTACCGCTGCAGTTTAAGATAAACAGGAAAAAACACTCATTAAGAGGAGGAGGCCATCAGGTAACGAACGACTTCAAAACAAAAAGATCATTCCATCACCTTCCAACACCATTTTATTCAGCACTTCATTGAGGATGGCTGAAAGAACATAAAACTGACATGACATGTTGCCCTCTGGCCAGTCTGCCAACAGTCAGAGAAACTGTAAAAAATCTCCTCAGTTAAGGCGGCCAAATCATTGATAAAAAAAAGGAAAGATTCATCCCTGCTGTATCTGTGAGAGTGGTGCACCCAAGAAGCCCAGTGTTTCTTGGCACTTGGGCTGTTGGCTGGAAAAGCACTTTGGGAATGGAACACAGCTTGTTGCCACTCTTGGAGGGATGACATCAGTGCACAAAACTGCAGGGTACAACTGGGACAAACAACTTAATACGTCAAGGTCACTGCATCAAGCTCGGAGCAGAGAATGTTTTCTCTTAAATCGTCTCTCCTCTTTCTTCAGAATTTCACTGGTTATCACTAGGTAACACCTAGATAAAACAAGTTGTCTTGCCACTGTACAAAGAGGTTGTTCCCACAGTTGCTGCTGAAATAAAGAAACATAATTTGGAATCCCCCCCCCCTCCACTTCCATGAGTACCATAGGCCTCCATCTCTGCTTATGTCAGGTCATTACTACCCGATTAAAAACTCATTGGGCTGGCAAACATTGAGCATGGGGGGCCTGCCAATTCATCTGTTCCCAACGACATCCCACATAAATCACATAGGCCGTTTGCACAAACAGACACATGCACACATGCGTAGGCCCCTCCCTCGGCAGCATCCGACAGTGGCACACATAACATTAGCAGACACCTCACATCTATCTTCATTTGCCACCAGAAGCAGATGGAAACATTTCATCCTCTCTGGCTGCATAAAGAACCCAGGATGCTTCCATTACTTTTTTTTTAGCACTTTTAGTTTTTAAGCTCAAATCAAAACCTATTTCATCTCCACATTTCATCAATTAATGAGTAGGGAAAAGCCACAGCAAAGGTCTCCCAATACCTCACTATGTATAATGCATTGAACTCTATGGAGACTGACAAGTGCAGACTTCTACTGTGACAGAGTGCCAGGATCTAAAATCTCAACTCTATAATGCATGCCCTGAATTTCGAGCAAAGCAGTAAACTGAATAGCAACTCTGCTGTTCTGAAACAATGCATGCATTCATTCACACTATTGGGCAGAAAGAGAAATCAGCACCCTGGTTCTACCAAAAACGGATCCCTGCACAGTGCACTAAAGCTTGGCCACTTCCTTCATCCTTGAGAGTGAATAGAGCTTGATGAGTGAGAGGTACAGGGAGTTAAGGCCTTTGATGGGGCGCAGGCTGCACGGACGCCTGCCAAGGCTGATTACCGGGTAAAGGCACACACATATGGCACAAAAAATGAGGCTATATGTTTTTCCATGGCTGCCACAATCAGACCATTCAATCAAGGAGAGTGACAGGCGATCCTCATTAGAAGCCCGGAATGCTGGCCTAAACGAGGCCTGCTGGAGGGGGTGGTGGTGGTCGAGGGGCATACACATATGTGTGTGAGGGGGGGGAGGGTGTGCAGGAAGCCTTAATGTTTGATGATGTGGTGGTTTTGTTTTAATACGCCTCTCTCTCTATCCCTCTCGAGACAACTGCTAACAGTGACCTCAAAGGCTTTCTCAGCACTCACTCACTCAAAGCAAAACAGCACTGCCACCAGAAACAGCAGCCCGGCAGGTTTGTTCGAGCTGCTTTCAATTAGACAGCCTGATGCCTTTACCAAGGGCAATGTGCTTTTTTCAGAATGTATCATTGACCATCCACCAGAGGAAAAGAGCAAACACCACAGGTACAAATCCACCACCATCACACTAAAAGCTTACATTGTACCCGGAGTAAGACAAGAAGCAGCCTCCTAAAATACATTTTTCAATTCAAATAATGTTTTAATTTATATAGTTCCATAAATAATATGCACTGTCCCAAGGCTCTTTACAAAAACAAAGGCTTACACTCCCAACGAACTAGCCCAAGGCGACAGTTGCTCTTTTCATTTATTCTTGATTTAGGGAAACATACTTTTGCTAAAATCAAGAGAGGAATTTATTTTCTTAGATTAATTGCAAATCTGCACACTTAGAAAGTGTCATTAGCACGGCCTATTAGCAGACATACCTCTATCTCAGTTTCTAACCGCAACCTCCGTGAAGAAATAACAGCCACATGTACACTCTCACCTACCAAAGTATAGGAATATCTCATATCACACACACACACACACACACACACACACACACACACACACACACACACATACACACGAAAATGGGACTCAGAGAGGAAGGCCTCACTCTGCACGTTTGCCAGCCAACCAAAGTTTAAAAATTTCACAAGTTCAAATATCCACGGGTTCAAGAGTGAACAAGAAAGCCCCACGTCCAAGCTCCTCTGGGTCAGATCTCACTGAAAATAAACCGCAGATCAAAAGCAGCCGTGGACCTGAACAGCGCCGAAATAGTTGAAGTTCTTGAATCACAGCTCTGTCTATCACTCAGTGCATGTGGCAAGTGAGCTCCTTCTCCTTCTGGTATGAGAGACTTGAGCGAGCGGCCAAGAGCCAGAGAGCCTGGGAGCTGGCAGAGGGGAGGAAAGCCAACACTACCCAATCCCTTCTCCATCTGGAACCACGTCAGACTCGCCCAGCCATTCCCTCTGAACCCGAGGGCACTGGAGGGAAAGGACAAAATTTAGTTTTGCACAAATTTGCATCAGTGCCGGGGAATGAGAGCGATGCCAAGGATGGCAGTTTCAGAGATGAGAAAGAAAGAAAAGAAACGAATGACTGCACACTCAGCTTGAAAAGCACATCAGGTCGAGGTGTGAATTTATTCACCTACACACCTGGTTCACGTCCCTTTGGAGCCAAGTGGCCGTCTAGGGTTTCCTTTCCATATCTGAATCTCCGACATTACCTGAATGTTTTGGGATTAAGCGTGCAACTAGCCCATAGACTTTGCCCATTAATGATGCCAGTTTCCCAACCTAGTCCAACTCATTCTGTAAGAGAAGGACTGGGCATCCTGTATGGCAGCTTTCAGACCCTGGGCACTGGTGTGATGCCGAAGCAGATAAAGGACATAAGGAGGGAGACTGGGAGGAAGAGAGAGGAAACCAGTGATGATGAGTTCATTCCAGTAGCAGGGGACTGCATATTGGTACAATTCTGATTCTACTTCTCTCATGGCCCATAGCAACCACCCAAGGGAGAACCGCTGGAGGACCCTGACATTATTGGAGAGTGGTCCCGCTCCCTCTCTCTTTGTTTCTCTTTCTCTTTCCTCCTTTCCTCCTCCCCCCTGCCCTTCCTCCCTTTTCTCTCTCTCTCTTCAAAGAAGGAATGAAACATCTGACGTAGAGTTATTTGTCCCTCGTCACTTAGGCCATGGTGGTGTAAACAGGGGCCTGTTCATTACACGGACGTCAAAGGTCAGAAAAACAGAGTGAATGCAAAGGGCTCCACTGGGGAAGCTCTGAACAACAACTGGCAATTAGCCAGCAGAGCCCGACACACAGAAACGGGTGAGTTAGAGAGTGAATGACGTGGCCTTCTCCTCACACTCAATGCCAACAAGGGGCCTCGTTCGGAGATCGGCTGCAGAAACTGGGCCACGTAGGAGAGTAACTAGATCCAGGTGATGACCACTGTCGGGGAGTAAGCCTGATGCTGAGCTGACCTGGTCCAGTGGAAGCCTATGTAAAATGGCTATCCGAGTCCAGAGACAGTGGGTTCTGAAGACCTCGTTGGGGTTATTTTCACAGTGAGAGATGATCTCCACAAGCTTAGTGCTTCTGATAGCAATTGACGTGGAACACCAGATCAGTTCAGACCCAGACAGGGTCGTGTTCCAATATCTATAGCGCTCTGTTTGCCACTCACTTAATAGGATGAACACTGGACCCGATCCTCTCGTGTTCCAGCAAAATAACAAAACAACACTGCAAGTAGCAGTCTCTCCAGCTATCCTAACCTCAGGGAGAGGAACGATTCCAAAGATCAGATCATTCCTATCCCCTGGATTAGCTAACCTGGAATGAAGAACCAACAAACTGGCAACGACCATCGCTGCAGAAAACCGCAGCGCCACCCAAGCACCAAACCCCACCAGGTCTGACTCACATCTCACACACTCGAGAGGAAATTTTATACTTTAATCATTTTTTTAAAAACCGCATAAACCTCAATAACAAAGTCAGGGTTGGACATGCCTAGCAACAGGCTTAATATGAATGGATATTAAATAGCACGTGAAATGCATGACCATAGCTTAGCTGTGTCTGCAAACAAGTGATACAGAGGGTTTCACTCAATCTCTCCGTGGAGAAAAACTTGCCAGAAAGGCAGAGGAATGTTCTAAGTCCCTAATTGGCCGGCACACCATCAGAGATTTTATAAAGATTACAATTATTTATGAATGCTGGGAGTGTATTTTCTGCTTGATTCCTTCCTATTCAGCATACTTAACCACTGGCTCTGGCATAGATTACACCCAGATCCGCCCCAGATTAGGGCCGGATCTGATTCAGACCAAATTCAATGATTTCCCGCAATTTTCTCTTATTCCTGCAATATTTCCCAAAAATTCAAAGTCATGGAGTGTCCGCATTCTGCAATTTTTTGAGAATTCCTGCAGCAAATTCAGTTACTTTTTTGGCCGCAACAATCCCAACAAAACCCTCTTAAGATCCTAGAGGGACTAGCTGTGGCCCTCTTCCACATGTAGCCCACACACCCCAGCCCAGCAGTGGCTGATTTGGAGGCGGTTCTGGCCCGTATCTGGCCTGTAACCGGCCCAAATGAGGACAGGCTCCGCACTAGAGTCAGCCTCTGTCTGAGTTTAGACTACATCCCAGGCCACCGGCTGCCTCTTCACTGCCATGCTCATATTAGATTAGCTCCATGGCATCAACTAGACACCAGGCTCTGATGGGCCTTCAGGGAGATGCCCCACAGTTAATGTGATTTCATAGCTGAGAGACAGCCACTTTAGGGGCAGTGTAAATACATAAAAGTCAATCCATTCTCAACTCACCCGTCACACCTGACCTAACTGCCCTGTTACTGAGCATGACTACACAGTATGATTTTAGGGCTAGGGCCCACAGAGACACACACACACAAACACACAACAGTAGCCCTTAGGCGCACAAACACACACAGGTCTAGCACACACAAAAAGTTACAGTGATGGCACATATGAATGAAAAAAACATTCATGGCACTGATGTCTCCTTTCTCTCTCTCCTACAGAGCACGTTTGCTCGGGCACATACGCTCACAAAGACATGAGCAGATTGATTCTGACAAGTTGGCTCACAAAGGCGCTACTATCTCCATGCCTTGCTATGGGGGCTCTGTAGCCAGCCAAAGGGAGACGACAGAGTGGCAGCCCAGATTCTCCACCTGGTCCTGCACAAGGACGGCTGGACCACACAGCAACAGATATGCACAATGCACAAACAGAACAACCGAGCCTGGGTCACTGTCTGAACAGCGCCGGGCTCCTGAGGGGCCAACGAGGGGGCAGGGGGGACTGATTCGGGGGAGGAGAAGCTTCATTTTTCTTTAAATAAAAGTTTAATTTGAGCCACTGTGCCTCACAGGTTAAAGCTCTTAGCCATGCTGACTAGTTTGAATACTTTTGTTTTTACAGAGACAAGAAAATAAAAAGTGACTGAAGAACTGTAATTTACTGCATTTTCGAACCAAGACATTTCCATCACTCATTACAAAGTAAACATAAAACAATCAGCTGAAGAAGAAAGAAGTAGAATTTGTGCACCGGTCATAGAAAAGTCCCACAATGATGGCTCAGTATTTTCGTATGGGAGGACCCACATCACCAGTGTTCCCAGCGCAGTTAGCCTGGTGTGTATCTCTAATTTGAACCAAACAGATTACACAAACAATTTAATTTTGTCCTTTTTAATTCACCTCCAGTTAATCCGGAGGTTTGGAGGTTTATTGCTCCTCTAACCTGCTTATGTCACATTGCTGGGGCTTTGTCTGAGTGCTAAGTGAGCAAGATGCCTGGAAGCTGATATGCGTGCATGCAAATGTGTGTGTGTGTGTGTGTGTGTGTGTGTGTCTGCTGATTACCCATGTCAAAGGTGATTAAATATAAAGGCAGAGGGGGGGCAACAGAAACTGTGATTTTTGTAAGGATAATCTGTGGGTTTTAATTAAATAGCTGGCAGTCTTGTCAGTCAAAGGAAGGGAGCAGGGGCTATACTACAGTCCCTATTGTCAAAGTTAATCTCTAATAATGACCCTCCACTCTTCTGCTGTGGGAAAGAACCCTGCCTGCCACATATGGCCTAGTTTGTATTTCTCTATGATGGCTGGATGGGTGGGAGAGCACAATGGTCTGGATGGTTTGTGAGAGCACCTGGATTGCTGGTTGAAGACAACAGGCTTTTCCATGAGTCACTAGACAGAAACAGTTGAAAACCTGCTCTCCCCACCCTCCCAACCACCACACATCATCAGTGACGATCACCTGCCTTGAAAAACTCCACAGACCATTTTCTCCTCCACAGAGAAGCAGGAACAAGGGTCCGCAGCCATCCAATTTCACCACCTGTCTCAGCACCTCTGCAGTCAATCAGGCCTCCTGCCCAATGTCCACAGCGAGGGAGGAGATGGGACAACCTCTCCTTGAGATCTGTCCCTTGCATGCCAGTCAACTCCTAAGAGTTCAGTCTAGACACCATCTGGACCAGCAGTGCTTAAGCACACTGGCACACGTTTGAAAATTAGTGCACCATGTCAGACGTAAATGACAGATGACAATGTAATTAAAGAATCCCCTTTGCTAAACCAATTAAAAAATATATTGGATTGACTGGATATTTAGGGGAGATGTAGCCAGATTCATTAAAAGCTTACCTTGTGAAAGCCATTCCAAGAATATTTCCAATTATATTTAGACCATCTGCCTGACTCACTATACTCCCAGTGTAAACTACATACAAATAAGACTGATATTTTCCACCCTGAATCTCTTTGTTCCTACGATATAATAAATTAATAATAATAATAATATTAATATGCCATTAATACACATGGTTTCTGACCCAAATGTGAAATGCTGGTCAATGCTGGAGAGCCAGAGTGCTGGGAGTGCAGTGTGAGAAAGTTCACCTCAAACTAGCCAGGTCAGGGTAAACAGACCTCAGATTACACAGAGTTAGCAACAGATACACAGTATGGCATGTGTGGTAACGTATGACTGGAGAGTACACGTTGTGTATTATTATGTGAGTGAATGTGTGCGAGATGGACAATAGAGTGTGTGTGTGTGAGTGTGTGTGTGTGTGTGTGTGTAAATGTGTGAATGCACGTGTGTGAAAATCCGTCACGGGCTGGGTAATTTAGAAGTGGCTGGTGACCAGTGACCCAGAAGAGCTGTTCGAGACTAGGGTGCTGGTATAAGCATTGCCACCCACTGGGAGCAGGGAAGCGCACACACACAATACTTGTCCCTAAATCCAGATCCTGGAGATGTTAGGAGGCTTCAAGTTCACTGCTTAGAGAGACTGTGAGGAAGCTGATTTCAGAACAGTGGATTTAAAGTCTGCGTGTGTGGCTCCTCTACCACTGAACGGGAACCTACCGATGGGGTCACATCTCAGCAGGAGACTGTGAAATTACATGTCTGGGACAAAGACTGAAACTAAATGCAAGGCTTGCTTCTGCAGCAGTGGATCTTCAAACAAAAGGAGTGCTTTTTCAGCAGGCATATCTTCACAAAAACTAAAAAAGCTTTGACAAGACAATATGTGGCTAAAACAGTGATGTTTGGTAGATGGTAAAAGTTTCTAGATGAAGTTCCAGTGTAGTTTTTGCATAGCGCTTATCTAATCATCTATTCACCACCACCACCACCACCCCCCCATCCCCCCCCACCCCAAATACAAACTGATTGGTTCCTTGGGTTCAAGCAATCTGTGGGAAGTGCACAATGCATCTCAAACGTCTCATTAATGATATTTTTAGCAACAAATAAGCTCCTGAGAGTTTCTCTCTCTCTCTCTCGCTCTCTCTTTTTCTCTCTTGAAAATAACATGGAATTTGGGCCCCTGCTATCTCCCCTGCAGCTGAAGGTTTTGAGGAGGCAAGTGGAGTGGAGCTGCGCCACCAAAGGCCTAAAAAACTGTGCAGATTCTCACGGAGGTGAAGCTGTCAGAGCTTATCGTGTCAGCAGAGCGGCCAGGTTTGACAGCAGAGGTCCGCCATTTCATTAGCTCAGCGGGATATTGATCCAAAACGCAGCGAACACTGGTAGCAGGAGCCAGCTATGACCTGGCCCTGACCACTGCATTCCAGAGTCTGCTGTGGCCTGGGTAGCCATGGTGGCATGTGCTCTAAACCTGCAATCTGCAAAATTCTTCTTGATGAAAGACGGCTCCAATAAAGTTTAAAATTCCTATGTATTCTGTGAAATCTGATGCAAACTATAAACACGGTGCAATTATTTGTACGAGGGCATTTTTAGCATCGTAATTACACAGCTGCTACATGGTCTGCAGTTTAGCGACGCTACCAGTGTTGTTTGAGCAAACCAAGGGTGAACACAGAGGGTCGAACACTTTGAATGCCTTTTGGCACCTGTAAGTCAGACGGACATTGTGATTACATTGACACCACAAGAGCCTGAGATCACATGTAGAACACCACAGCTGACTAGAGTGTGTGAACAGTGCATGACCCCTCTCTCAAAGGAGAAAAGCTATTTGTTCCTGCGCTTAATCATTTTGTCATGTGGAAAGCTGTGGGCTAAAGCACGGTCGCACTAAGCATGATCCGGTTGAAGTTCTCCCGCAAATGAAAATATTGAGAGACTATATAGAGAGACTGGAGGGAATGGGGACAAGGGACCCCCCAATGCAAAACATAGCCATCTGGACCCAGCAGTGGAGGGATTAAAAGGCAAGAGCCTGGATGGACGGGAAGATGAGGCTGCTCTCTCTTCCTCTTGGTTTGTCTGCGACCTCTTGACCCAACCAGTCACACATCACATTTGAATAAGGTTTTTCTTTTTTGTTTGACCATGACACTATATCGTAAAAGCATTATGAAAAAAATGTAATATACATCTCTCTCAATCTCTCGTCTTTCACCCTCTCTTTTTTTCCTGCCTTTTCAGTGCTTTTCCTCCTCACCCCTTCCATCCCTGTCTCTCTCTCTCTCTCTCTGAGAGGTATAATTACAAGGCACAAGGGGAGCCTGACTGGGGTAGAGCTGCGCAGACGTGGGGTTGCCGCCCTTGGATCTCAGCATCACCGCAGAGGTTGGCTGGCTGGCTGGCTGTGCAAATCCCACTGGGCGGGCCCTGCAATGGCAGCACTGTCACCAGCAGCAGTGGCCGTGGCAGCCATGTCTAAGAACACCCAGCTGAAACAGCACCACACGCACCCGCACAACGAAGAGTGGCTGACTGTAAAGGGGACCCGGGCCAGGTCCTTTCCAGAGCTGGTGGAGAAGGCCTCACAGAGCCGCACAGCAGCCTGGGACTGTCCAGAGACTCCAGCCCCACAACTGGGCCCCTAGGAGCAGACTGCTGTACTCTGTAGTCTTTGGGCTTACAAAGCTAGAGGTTCCACATGAATGAAAACAAAATTAGTCGTTATACAACAGGTATAAATGGAACCTCGCTGAAGACCCTTTGTTACCACCCGGCGTGTGAGCCGCAACATCAATTGGAGACAGACCACAGAGTATACAAAAATAGGGGTTTATTCCAATAACATAAAAATAGGGAATAAAATAGTGACTGCAAAGCACCAAAAATCACATGAGAAGGCCCTGTCTGAGGGCAAACAGCATGGCTTTTATCCTTCTCAGGTGTGGACAATCAAGAAAAGTATGCTCATTCACAACCCAAAGACTATTGCACTGCCACTGCAAAGCCAGTGCAGAGGGGCGCAAGACCCTTGTAGTTGCTACAAAAAAAAGTAATCTGAAGAATATAACAATAACTTTTGAGGTTACATCTACAGGGGCTCGGCAGGGAGCCCTAGTGGCCTCCAGAATGCCTCCTTTTTGTCTGGACAAAGTCTGTTGCCATGGGAGTCCTAAATCTCAACTCAGAACTGTGTCATGCCACCAGAATGTGTCAGCCTAGCAAACACCACTGTGGAAGGAGACCAGCCTGGCAGGTGGGTCAGTAATTATGTCTGTCGCAGCATGTCAGCACTGAAGGCAATTCAAAATCCGAAACAGGTCATGAAAAAATTCATATATTGGATTTTTTTCAAAAGAAAGAAAAACTGTTTCAAAACCTAGCCTACAGTTTAGAATTCATAAATTCATATACATATTCATAACCAACATTCGATATTGGTTTTCCAAAGAAAATGTAAATATACTATGTTTCAAGTTCTAGCCTACATATCAGTAGCTGCAGATCAGGATTTGCTGATCAGATGATGCAAAAAAAGGAATGACAGTGTAGGCATCACATGATTAGGTCAAAATATTGCTTCTGATAAATTTAAGAACATGAACAGTGTACATATTTCTTGAAGCCACATTTAATTGTCCAGCCCCGATACTTTTTTTAGAATTCTTTTTTTAGTATTTATTTTTTATTGGGATTACAATATTTCATACATTCTTATTAAGCATATATGCCATAACATATCCCAAACATGCCATAACCCCCCCCCCCCCACATGGGATATGGGATATATTCATATAACAAACCATATCAACAAAGCACACTAATGTCAACAGGTCTCACTTCGTTCACTTTGGAGATGCCATTGTTCCAGGTTCTAAGTGTTCGTGGGGTTGCACCATACTTGTGTATGTACCATCTGCATGGACTTGACCTCAAACTGTATTAAGTAAATGAATTGTTGTGGAAAAACTCTCCTTAAAATGAAAGGAGGACCACTATAAGCTATATGAATACACAAGTGGGTCTGTCTCAGTGAGGGTTCAAACTACTTGGTGCCGTTCAAACTCACACCATCAACTCACTTGCCCAGGCAACACCAAGAACAGGGCTGTATCTGTTCCAGTGTCAGTTGGTTTCTGGCCGCCATGTGGGGAACATGTGCTAAACATTTCACCCGTTTACAGACCAACTGACCTTCACATTGCTAACCTTAATGTATGTACAGACAGCATGCACCCCAACACATGGTCAGACCAAACACACTCTGACTTCCACTTCCACAGATGTAAACTGAGTGCCATGTTGCTCAGGGATGCTTCCTTCATCTCATAGCCATGACATTCAACAGCCTGGAGACTGGAGTAGTGAAGTGTGGTGTTAGATTATAAGCTACTTTCTGCACAAGTGATTTGCAATGATCAAAGTGCTGGAAAGGCTCAAGGATCCACTAGAAAAGGGGACCTTCTTCATCCAATGCCACCGTACCACTAGCCGAGGTGTCTGCAGCTGCACTTGGAGCCGGCGATCAGTCAGGGGAAGCTGGACAGCATCGTGGCAGCTAACAGAAATTGGCCGATATTTCTCCTTTGGCGTTTATCGCCCCCTTTACCCACCTCCTCCTCCACATGTTCCTCTTTCACCTCGCTCCGTGGGCGGATTATCAGAGATATGAGGCATTTGAGTTATGGCCGTCGTGCCTCGCACTCCGCACAGGTGTCAGGGCTTTGTGCCGTAATGAGATAGTGGCAGGGATGCTCGTCCCCCCCATGGGAAGCCAGACGAGGGAGGGGGGGCTTCTTAAAGGCGTTCGCTCTCACCCGGCGAGACGCGCCGTGTCACCGGCACACAACGCGAGGTCAAACTCATAAATCATCTCCTGGGATTGTACCCATCTCACGGTGATAAGGGCTAACAAATCAATATGAATCATGATGATGAATGAGTAGATATCAAATACTGCATACAGTCCTCAGGAGACAAAAAGTGATGCATATAATGCTATAATATCCACTTATATATCACTGGCTACTTTGCGAGGGAGGACAGTTCATTTTTGACATTTCAGAACATCAGCTCAAGACTAAAGAGTTCCCCTTGTTTGACTGCTAGTGGCCTAAATACACACATACATTTGCTGTTATGTCTGCGTGAAATATGTCGATTAACTTCAGAGGCGACTCCGTGTCTAATTTAGGCTCCGTATGTCTCCAGAGGCATGCCTTTCAAATCCCTCCGCAGAGTCCCCCCATCCCAGGAAGTAACAAACCCCAGAAAGAAATCTGGCCATGATTTGGTACCGGTCCACGATCTCTGCACCAGATCTGGCCCTGATCTGCTCCAGTCGGTCTCCATTTTGGACTGCAGCTGCCATAGCCAGGGATTACCTGCTTTGCAAATAGCCGTAAAGCTGAAAGAGAATGGGGATCATCGCGCATTCCACCAGCATGAACAGGCTCGGCTGGGAAAATCAATTTGAGATCCTCAGGTGCTGCTTTGCCCCTAAGGCTCCTGAATATCTTTGGGTATGCGCTCGGCAATGTGGCCAGGGACCACATTCTAATCGTTATCAAGGTTACAGTGATGCGTTGCTCTGCCCGTTCTCTGCAGCAAAATGAAAAACGTTTCTACATGCAAGCCTGTTTTTCAGAGTTCAGCAATACAAATGCACTTCATTCGTTGATTTACTTGGTAAAACAGAACGAGTAGGGAATCCTGTGGGGGTTAAACTGACATCTGAAGAATTAATCTATAAACGCCCCCTCTTTGAACTTCACCAATCTGCGAGGGCAAATCATGAATACAACAACACCATCCCTTTAATAATAATAAAAAAACAATTTCCTACAAATTGCATCTCATATGGATCCTGATGTCATTGCACAGCTATCCAATATATTTTTAATTACTTTTTTAAAAAGTAGTTTTCTTCCTCAACATAAAATCACAAGCCTCAACACATACTACGTCATTCCAACACTTAATATCCTCCTTGACTGTTTTAATAAAAATGGACCTGGAGATGGATACCGCAGAGGGGCCCGGTTAAACTTAACTTTATGTTTCACCAGCGGCCCGTTACACCAGTCTGATGTGCATTACATAAAGCAGGTCTGGGCTTTGATTTAAGACATTTCCCCCTTTTTCATTCACATTCACAAAAAAACATGAAACACATCAGTCATTCAGTCACTCCTTCACCCAGACATATCTGCACTTTCTCTCTGCAAATGAAGCCTTCAGGGCGTCCAACGCCCGGTGCTGGTTGACCAACAGCCCAACCCCGGAAACCCCAACCAGCCACTTTAGTTCACGTCGTCCTCTCTGCCTTCCCACTGTCAGGGAGTGTGAAGATAAGGTGGCTGTCATTTCAGCACTCACTCGAATCAGCTAATTACAGGCCTACACACAACACATCTATAAAAAGCTTCAGTACACTTGGGGTTTTATACAGCAGCCTATGTGGGTGTCCTCTGCATAGCTCCACATTTACGCAGACAACGTCACGAAAGATTGTACACCTAATTGTTATTTTTAAAAGCACATGGAACAGTTATTCTAGTGTTCCCAACAGTTCTGGTACCACTTGATTATAGGTAACCACTCCCTGTCATTAAGGTCAACAGCAAACTTCTCTTTTGCAAGCTGACCAGATTTGCATAATGTGATCAAAGTTCAGTGCTGCTGTCCACACAGAAAAGCAAATCTATGTAAACTCGACCTGACCATAACATGTAGGCTTTTGTTTATGTTCTAGGGCGTTATCTCTGGCACAAGCAGTTCACATTGTATTGATCAATATTAGACTACAACGCTTTTCAGGTAGCAGCTTCAGGCAAAGCGTTCTCTCTTTGGGGTAGGCTACATCAAAGTCAGTCATTCATATAATATCTTTTGTGTGACTGTAGCCACACAAAATATGTGATTAACTCTCACACCAGAACAGGTTAAGCCTACAGCTGGCATGGACCTTTTAAAAGTGGCTTCCGTTGTGTGCATCAGAATAAAATCAGAGAATGGCTTATTATTGAAGCATGCAAAGAGCACAAGTATCAAGTGATATACGAATTTGTGTCTTCTTTAATGCTTTATCTCAAGGTGGTTTGTCCAACTACAACACGCTTGTAAAACATAAACTGAAGACAACAATCGATTTCTCAGCTCTAAACATTGCACTGTGCAACAAGAAACCCGAACGCCCTGCAAGCTGAGAAAAAAGTTTGCTACAACTAATTAAATCAGTTAGTGACTTTAAATAGATCGTGCCCTCGAGGCGCATTTATTTCCATGGTGAGCTGCAGAAAGCGACAGCATGCACATACGGCCGCCGCATCTCGACGATGAGCTCCATTGCCTTTCAATGGAGCCGAAAACACATGAGATCTTGGTGCTGTACAGTGGTGCAGTGCTGGATCCTGAATTCTCTACATAACAGTGAAGCTACTTGGATCTTGGAAGAAATAAGCAACAACATAAATTATCACTCCAGCAGATAGCTGGAATGTATTGTTGTGGTAACCTATATGAGCGAAAATGATCTAGGTAAAAAAAAGTGTACCTTATAAGGATGACTAATATTGTTCAATTTAATATTGTTCAAATCACTGGGAAACGAGAGGTAGGGTATAATCCCATCGCTAAATGAAGAAAAGTAAAAATCATTAGACCATGGTTTGGTTCGGCAAGTTCTTCTGTAACTGTAACACTCTAAACGCAGCTATTCAACACAGAAACTTTAGTCACTCGCCGATTGAACTCAACTGAACGAGTGGAGCCGTACAGCGTCCACCGATACTGCGGTCAATACGAAGCTGACAGAAGTCAGGGTCCGCCATTCCCGACGTTATCATGCTATTCTCGTAGATAAAACAGAAGCCAGAGAGAAGGTGTAGCAGTATTTAACGTTCTATTAACAATCAATGTATCCTATGTAAAGATAAGTTATCTAAAGGACGGAGGTGGAAGCAGCATTACGGTCATTCATTCATGTACCTGTCATCGTAGCAGAAATCGGCGCCCAGTGTGTTGACATAAAGGACCAGTGCCACAGCGCTGCACACCAACTCTGCAATCATTTCTCAAAAAAAAAGAATGAAATAAAACGAAAGAACAGGCTTGGGAGAAGAAATCCCGAATCTATTTTCCCTCTTCGTCCTTTGTCAAGACGTTTCTGCCGAAACAGAAAATCCAAGTCCCCATCCTTGCAAAGTGTTGAAAGTGGATAATCCGCGCATCCTCCTTCTAACCCATTGTGAGTTCGAGGAGGGCAGGTCTGATCCAACGCGAGTGAGGGTGAAATGGGCAGTATTTACAGTTCGACTGACTGCATTTGAACGCCTTTCTTACAGCACTGTCGGGCAGATGCATAGTGGACGCCGAATACACGTCGTGATTGAGCCGCGTGTGGTTAGCTCTGCCAGTGCGCATGTGCGAAGCCCCTCCTCCCTCTGTGTCGTTTGTGTCAAAGAAAGCACAGATTCTACAGTGTCTGAGAAGCTAGAAAGCCCCAGATTTATTTCGTTTTCGTAGCAGGTCCTATGTAGTCCGTCTTTGTGTTTGCTAACACATTGCATTGGAAAGCTCTTTGCCCCCGGCTACAACAGGAACCCATTCTTTCATGGAATCATGAACAGTAGAGACTGCCGGCTTTGACGCTGCTTTTATTCTCTCACGCATATACTGACCCAACAGGGGTGACTGACCTGTTTAAAGTTGATCACTGCTTTTTGCGCTGCAACGTTATGCACAATCTGTCGTTAATCTGTCCTTAATCCGGTTGTTGCGCAATGCTTAGGAAATAGGCCTTCCCAGTGAATTGCTTGAAACACTGTTCGCTCGTTAAGTCTTTTATTTTTTTTTATTTTGAACAATGGTTATTTAAAACACCCATGCATGTAATTAGAATGATGTACGTATCTACTGATAAACACTTCTGTTCTTCTTCTTATGGTTATGATGATGATGATTATTATTATTATTATTATTTAATTATATTAAATATAATTATTTATGAAATGCATTCCAGCCTGAAGCCTTGTGTACCAGTTAATGAAGCACCAGGTAAAAAACACATATTACATCAAAACAACTCCTTACCATTTTTAACTCACACCCAGTAAGGGATTGCTATGTTCAGCTATATGTCTTTGTACATTCCAATATGTCCTAAATTCTAATCCGATTCAGGAATGTCATTCTGAGGTGAGAAGAGGCCTCCTGATTGGCCACATGGAGATGCTATATGAAAATCCTCCAGTAGAGGGTGCACCTTCAAGGAAAGTCTCAATGCTTCTTAAAACATTTTACAGTGACGAGGATGGCCAATTTGTTACTGGATACCTGCCTCAAGCGTCTAATGAATCACCTTTGCTGGTTTTGCCACTTCTTAGAACAAGAGAGAGTTAGTGAATGAATGACACTTGCCAACATAAGAAGAGAGAGATTCATAGATTCATCTTGGTTAATATTGAGACACATTTCACTTCTTTATTTGGGTCTACAATTCAAAATAAATATACTTAAGGACACAAATCACAAATATAGGAGACACATCCCTTTATTCCAGTGTGTGTTTTTGTGTGACTGAATGCATCATGTGCTCATTTGTATGTGTGTATGTGTTTGTGAACGCCTTACTGTGTGTGTGTGTGTGTGTGTGTGTGTGTGTGTGTGTATGCATGTGCATGCGTGTGTATGCATGTGTTTCTCTGAATGCTTTAGTGTGTGTGTGTGTGTGTGTGTGTGTGTGTGTGTGTGTGTGTGTGTGTGTGTGTGTGTGTGTGTGTGTGTGTGTGGGTTTGTATGTGAGAGAGAGAGTGTGTGTAGGAGTGGGAGGGATGAAGTAGAGTGCAAGATGAATGAGCTGGTGTGGTGCCTCCCTCACAGGATTGTGCCATAAGAAAATCACTTGTTTATTTCAGGCTGCTAATTACCACATGTGCTTTCCCTGCCACTGATCCAAGATTATACTATACACAGCCTCGGCCTCTGCTGCTTAAACCGTTCCATGCCGTAAACATAGGATACGTTAAAAACAAGGAATGCAAAAGTAAGAAAAAATAGAGTTTAGGAATGTACAGACAGATGTGTCTCCGACAGCTACGTACATTGAGGCATAATGGGGAAATGTCAAGGTTTCCATCTTGCTCTGATCTAGGTTCAGTGAAGCTGAAATTGAGTGCCAAAGAGCATCGAACCTGTAGGCTTTAATGCACTCCATACCCACCCCACCTGTCAATTCATCAACACTTTGAGACGGTGCTGTGCTTTCGCACCTCCAGGTGTTTCTATTGGGATTGGAGATGAACTGAGCCAGAGGGGTGGAATAATCAGTGCACATCACACACGTCACACATATCAAACTGACATCTCTTCACCTCACCTTCACCGCACTGTAGGCTGTCAGGTGTTACTGTGGAAAAATAAAGCCAGTGCACTCACTCCCAAGAATTCAGTTAGTGTTTATGTGTGTGTGTGTGTGTGTGTGTGCATGAACAATTAGGAGTTAAAACTTGCTCATACTTAGTTCCTGATAGAGATGTGATTGAAAGGGTTGGTTAACCTTGAAGGCTGTGATATGTTTAGATCATTTTTTTATAGGGCCGTTAAAGTTTTTCATGGCCCTATAAAAAAATTCTACACATCACAGGTTGCCATTTTTGTTCACTCTTCACAATCCCAGTTTAGGGAATCACAGTATGTAACTGAATGACCAGAACAGGCCGCACTGACCTTGTGTTAATGATCCAAAATATAGCCACTTCTATGGCTTTGTAGTTTGAACCAGAGTGCACCAGATCAGTGGTGTAAGGAGATCATACTGAGGACAACTATAATGAGATTCAGGAGCCCCAGAAGGAGAGTGTGCAATAGTGCATGATGTCTGTGGGCCAAATGCCCACCAACGACAGCAGAGAGAGAACGTGTGTGTGTGTGTGTGTGTGTGTGTGTGTGTGTGTGTGTGTGTGTGTGTGTGTGTGTGTGTGTGTGTGTGTGTGTGTGTGTGTGCAGTTATTCACATGAGGTATTCACCAATTTATTGGTTCTTTTCTCTCTGAACTGGTTAGTGCACTGAAATGTACATTGTTTTATTTATTCCATTACAACCTTCTTTCTGAACACACTAGAGGCCTACTACCCTGAGGAGGCAGTGCCTTATTTAATAGCTCATTACTGGATCATGTGCTGAGTGAAATGCTGGGCCTCTGTTGCTGACTTATCCCTTAATGACAGTGTCTAATAATATTCAGATGTATAATGGCACCAGGGATATCAAAACTCAACCGCATTTACCCGGCGAGGCCCACCAAGAGTCTTCTCCGAATCTTCCACAACCATCCCATCATAACCTGCCCCAGACCAATTTTGGGAGGTGTTGCAGTCGTGGTCCCTCTCCTCCTCCTCCTCCTCCTCCTCCTCCTCCTCCTCCACCTTCACCCAGTGATGACTGAACACACACACACACACTTAAACACCAAACATATCCAGTCCATGATGGGACCCTCAGGATCCTCTCTATATTTCAGAAATGACATGCGAACGCGGCCCCTCCATGTAACTTAATTACAGGTTCCAGACCTCAGCTTTGGCTGCCGTTAACAGCGTCTGGAAATAAAAGCACAGCCGACCGCAATCACGGCACAGCAGCACAGGGCGACGCGGGGCTGTGGCTGGTGTGACAGTAACAGAAAGAGTCTCTAAGCCACAGTCCGGGTGACATCGGAGCCAGCGAGCACTCGCCAGTGGTTGGAAACACCGCATGAGAAGAAAAATGGGCAAATGAGGTGAAGTGGGGAGGCCTTTACTTCGGTGTACTGTATGACTCAGGGCAGGGATTCATGGTAAACCACCATTTTGATGCTTTTCACAAACTGCACCATTTCAGAATGTTTACTGCTGTCTGACATTTTCACAAAAAATGTGGCTTGTGATGCCTGAAAACATGGATTGGTATTGGTATCTAATGGATGTATGCGTTGAAAATTCACTCTTCATTTTAGTTTTTTAGTTTGACTACAATCATTTGTTTTGAGAGTCATTTTATCCTCTCCAATGACTCACTATTAGAAGTGACAAAGTATAACTGCATGATTTAATTGTTGACTGAAAACTGAATTTGTCTTTTTCTTTCTATTTTGGACAATTAACATTTAAAATAATTATTTGTCCCCAAGAAAGGGTATCAGACCTTGACTATTTCATATTTTTTACATTTTCTCTAACTGGGTTTCCATGCAATTCATTTGCATCTTTTATGTGCATTCCTGGATTGTTGACTGAACAAAATGTGAATCAATAAGCATTTCCATCAGCTGTCATCAAGGGAGGAGTTGGAAACAGCTGTGGGATCAAAATGTAAAGTTGTCAGAGCAGCTTCATTGGAAACACCTGAAAAATTGCAACAAATGCAAACTTATGCTAATTAATCTGTTTCTATCAACCTTCTATTAACTTATAGCAAGTTAATCCACCCTCCTCTGGCCAATAGAAATTTTATTTGCATTATGCCTGATTCGAATGGTCAAAATGTGCATTAAAATGTTGATTGGAAACCCAGCTCATTTCTGTCTCTCTCCCCCTGTCTATCTCTACCTATCCATCTTTCCTCTTTGTCCCTCTCTGCCTTTCTCTCTCTCTGAAGGCCAATTCAGTCCAGGTGACAAGTGTCTCTCGACAAAAAATGACCTCATAGAGATTCATTTTGTGTCTGCTTTTGTGTCTGCTAGCTCTGCAGAGCTACATGAAAGCTGGCTCACCTTCGGCCCCACAGGGGGATTGCCCACCCCAATCAGTCATCACACCACAGTGTGTAGCGGGGCACTTGTCCCCCAACTACCAGGGCAGGTATCCTTGGAGACCAAAGCACTTGCCCCTGATAACCAGCGCAGGTGTCCCTGATGAGAAGGCCAGGTGTTACTGTATGCCGAGGGCAGGTGTTTGGCAGTTAATATGAGTATGGGGTGATAATACAGAGAAATGCGCAGGTGTTGGGCAGTTAATATGAGTATGGGGTGATAATACAGAGAAATGCGCAGGTGTTGGGCAGCTGAGACGCTATTGTGACAGATACATATATGCACAGCCACTCATTAACACACAAACACACACACACACATACACACACACACACACACACACACACACACACATACACACACACACACACACTCACGAAACACATGAAAAAAGGCAATAGAAAACAGATCAAATGCCGAAGCAAGCAGAGTGCAATCCTTTGCTGTTTTAGTTACGACAAACAGACATTCCAGCCCCACAGACTCACAGAGGAAAGAGAGTCCTCACACTCTCTCTCTCTTTCTCTCCCTCTCTCTCTTTCTTTCTCTCCCTCTCTCTCTCTCTCTGTCTCTCACACACACACACACACACACACATGTGATGATGTGGAGCAGGTGCATGCTGTTAAATCATGTGGTGGCGTGTGGTTTGGTGTGGCAGACAGAGGAGGTTAGACCACGGATGAAGAGTTGAACTGCACAGGTCATCAATAAACCCTGAGACAAGCATGCATGCACACACACACACACACACTCACTGTCTCTCTCTCTCACACACACACACATGTGAACTCACACACATACACATACACATGTGAACTCACACAGACACATGAGGATACACAAACACATACAGGAAAATGCACACACACACACACACACACACACACACACACACACACACACACACACACACACACACACACACACACACACACACACACACACACACACACACACACAAACACACACACACACACACACTCACATAACTGGAATCATCTGTATGACCATTAATAAAACACTGCTGTATGCTGTCCTCCTGTTCGCATAAGTCATAAGGGAGCAGCACAGGAGCTGTGTGTGTGTATGCCTGTGTGTGTGCGTGTGTGTATGTGAGTCTGTGTGTGTGTGTGTGTGTTGTTGAAAGAGAACCTGCATTGAGGTACATGAATGTTTAGCTCTTATACATGGGTGTGGTTTGTGTGACTGCTGAATGCTCTCTGCCATGGACTGCTATGGAAATAACATGTCCGTGTCTCTTTGTGGTTTGTGTGTGTGTGTGTGTGTATATGTCTTTGTGGGTGTCCTGTACGAATGTCCTGTCAGCTGTCCACCCCTCTGCTGCGGCTGGTTCCCGCCCTGCTCTGTGTAAAGGGCGCGGAGGAGGAGGCTGGCTTTCACTAGTGGAGAGACGAAGGCACTGACCTTTAGCAGTGATGAGCCTCCCAGCGGTGGTCACACAGGGCAGGAAGCCCCAGACAGACAATTAACCGCCTCAAAGCCATTTACCGCTCCTATTCGTTTTAGTTAATTAAAATGATACCACCAGACATGGCATTTCTTTGTCTTTTTTCCCATTGTTTTCAATCTGCTGACATTTTACAAATGGGAACAGTGTGGTGATCGACTGACAATGGCCTTGCGGAGCTGAACTCCGATCTTAGTCAGCTGAGGAAATCTTCCTCGTGAAAATCCGAATGCTGCGTTCCAGAAGTCGTGCTGTCTTTTCCCTCTGACTCACACTGACCTTCACAGGCGCAGGTGCATTTCAGTGCTTTCCACCTGCTACACAGAGTCTAAGCTTGGTGCTATCCAAACCAACACGAGGTCACAACCTGTGATAAACCCTCACAATCCACGTAGTCTTTCCCTGAATCACTTCCTCGCTCCCCAGATGGAACCCGCATGTGCGGAAGAGCCACACACAAATCCCGCCGATGTCTCCAGACAGAAATACTCAAGGCTGCTGACCTTTGCTAGGTCTTTTTTGGGAAGCAGATCAGGATTTATCAGTTCACCAGTGGTTAACATTCAGGAGAGTGGGCACGTGATAGTAAGTGCACGTGAGAGCTATCTGGCCCAGAAGCATTGGCCCGAGTCTGACTCCATTAGGTGAGGATGGGGGGAGGGGAGGGGGTTGTTGCCTAGTGTTTCATGCCCATGAAGCTGAGAGAATCTGTATTTTCCGCACCGCTAACTGCACCTGCACACATTCAGGACGCATCGGGAGGGGTCAAGGCTGTGCGCAGACAAGATGGAAAACAGCCATTATTCACACGGGAGAGGGGAGGAGTGGGGAGGAGAGGGAGGATGAGGAGAGAGAAGTGCGGTGGAGAGAGGAGGAGAGAACGAAATGTCTGGACTCTAAAGCCCACTATCCCAAAATACACTGCATGCAAAATGTACTGAACAAAAAACAACATGTATGGAAAAGAGAATTCCTCAGGGAACGTCTTGGGTTATGGGGGGAAAAAATTGTCCTTCAAGAACTTGGTCCATCAACTTGTTCATTATAACGTTGCTCATAGATTTTACATGACCCCTCTCTGTGCTTTTTGCACAAAACACAGGAGTGCCAAAATATATACAACAGATTCTTGAGGCTTTTGTCTTCATTCTTGCTTAACAGTGGCTAATTGATACTTTTTTTGAGGATGTGTACCAGTGTACAATTACTACATGATGACTCTGTTATCCAACTAAACCTGCTAAAGTATTGAGTGTTGATGACAGGTTATTTTAATTGTTGACGTTAAGGCATTAGCCTAGGATAAATCTCAAATCTGTCTGCATTCAACAGCTAATCTGCAATTTGCAACTGTATCTACCTTGTATAACTGGCCGCACCCTGTGTTAAGGACCGTATCTGAAGCACCCAGTTGAGATATATAACTGTGATACATTCATATTTGCTTCATATTGTGCTACTGCCTTTGTTTTTATTTTACAAAAGCCAATAAACTTTTGTTCATAAAAATTATCGTTTCAGTTGAAGCAATGCTGATGATGTATGATGTATATAAATGGAATATTTGCTGTTTGTCCTCCTGTGCTTTTCCAAACACATTTTTCAAGATGTTGGACTCTCTGATAAATTAGTCCAATGCAAAACAGCACCACGTTAAGGAGCGCGTTCAGAATTCCACAAAATGAATTCGCCTTGGTTTCAAACAATCTATGGAAAAAGAGATCATATCACTTCTTTCACCAGTATATATTTGCCTGCCCATCTGTTTATGTTATATAAACATTGAAACCTTCAGGAGGAATGTTGTGGCTTTGCCTCTCTTTCTGCAGTACCAGTGATAAGGTATATGTGTATGTCTATGTGTTGGTGTGTGAGTGTGTGTGTGTGTGTGTGTGTGTGTGTGTGCGTGCGTGCGTGTGCGTGTGTGTGTGTGTGTGTGTGTGTGTGTGTGTGTGATGGGGGGGGGGTTGTCAGTGAGAATCATTAAGAGGGTGGGGTGGAGGCCTGTCTACACCCAGCCAATGGTGAACTAACCTCAGCCAATGCAGAGAGAGCACCACCACCAGCAGCAGCAGCCACAATCTCCTGATCTTCTCTCTGGAGCCTCTGCACTGTATTTCCATAATCACATTAGCCATAAGAACAGGGTCTCTCTCTAGACTGGAGCTTGACTGCCCCTCTATCCTCACAGTCTCCACAGAGAGAGAGAGAGAGAGAGAGAGAGAGGGAGAGAGAGAGAGAGATGGAAAGGGATTCAAAGACAAGTGGAGAGAGAACCAAATAAAGCCCCAAACACGCAAATAATCATTAAAAAACTCTCAAGCGTAGTCTGTGCTCTACAGTAATAATATCGAACAATGTCATTTCTGAGTAGGTATGTAAACACCAGGTATATATTCTTGTTATTCAGTTTTTCATTTCCAGCCCCATTCCAGTCCCTTTTTCATGGGGGCTCATCCTCTCGGCCTCCCTCAGGCACATTCCCCTCCTCTTCCTCCTCCTCCTCCTCCTCCTCTTCCTTTGCCCGGCCGACTGCATGTCTTTGGTTGGTCACGGCTCACAGCTCTGCAGCACGGGGGCCCATAAGGCAACCAGGCCGGGCCAAACGGCCCAGCTGGCACCACCCCGCCAGGGCATCGCCCTCCGGCTGTTGGCTGTGCCACCGGTGGTGCCGCGGCCAATTTTGGGTCAGCAGACATGTGGGCACTGCTCTTCAGACAGGGGCCCAGATAAGCATGGCTAGAAATACAAGGGCATGGGAAACGCATGTCTTCACAATCGGCAAGACGCAGGAAATGAAGTTAGAAGGGAGGAGTGGAAGAAGGAAAGAGAGGAAGGAACAGAGAGAAAGAAAAATAAAGTGAAGAGGAGGGAAAACACTGAGGAAGAGTCATTTGAACAATCATTTCAAGTGAATATTGAAAGATTTCATAATTTGTCAAATGTGCACTTTTCTTTTTTTTGTGCTTACACACTTTACAGGTTTTGTCTGGCAAAACATTGTGCACAGCTTGGAAAAGCTAATTGGTAATAAAGTTTATTTGAATTTCATTGCTCTCTGTGTTCGTGTGTGTATACATTGAGAGAGAAAGAGAGAGAGAGATTAATAGTAGGAAATGGAGAACAGAGCTTGAGATGCTGTAATATCCTACCATGGTCATGTTGCTATTGTGTTGCATCAAAGATATTTGGCTTTCTAACAGGAAGTTTGATATCTGCCTCCAACGGGGCCTGACTCCCCCACCCTGGGACCCCGCAGGGACGCCTCTTTTCCACCCTTTCATCCTGCCCTAATGACTCTAAGCTGAAGCCAGCTCCTGAACAAGCCTCCTCCGAGAAGCCTGCGTCCCCCCGCACCCTGCATCCATGTGTGGGGAGTGATCAAGGCCAGCTCCGCCACCACAAAACTTTGAACTCAGCCGAATGCCAGTGTGCGGAAACACATCAGTTGGAATGAAGCTTAATGTTCTCTTGATCTACAAGTGCTGCTGTATTTGTGTGTTTCCCCCCCAGCCTTCTGCTCATCAGAGCACCCTAGCAGGTAGTTAAACTGCACCAGACAAGCTGCTATCCCAAAGTCACCAGCACCACTTCAAAAACCAGTTTGAGTCAGCTCTGCTCTCAACAGGAGAGCTGTTCCAGCCATTTAGCTCATTTGTGTCATCCAAAAACGACTGCCAGTCTGCCAGATTATTCAAAGATGGTGGACAGGCCTTTGATCCTCTCCACCCATTTCTTCTATGTGACAGCAATCTGAAATTCAGGCCTCAGGTCCCCTTCACTCTGGTCACTTTGCTGTGGAGTTCATGTGTAAGTGCAGCATACACAGGCTGGCGGTCACTTTGCTGTGGAGTTCATGTGTAAGTGCAGCGTACACAGGCTGGCGGTCACTGTGCTGTGGAGTTCCTGTGTAAGTGCAGCGCACACAGGCTGGCGGCTCTGTGCTGTGGAGTTCATGTGTAAGTGCAGCGTACACAGGCTGGCGGCTCTGTGCTGTGGAGTTCATGTGTAAGTGCAGCGTACACAGGCTGGCGGCTCTGTGCTGTGGAGTTCATGTGTAAGTGCAGCGTACACAGGCTGGCGGCTCTGTGCTGTGGAGTTCATGTGTAAGTGCAGCGTACACAGGCTGGCGGCTCTGTGCTGCAGATGACGGCTGGATGTTTATGACTGGAACGCTCCGCTACATGCTGTAATAAAGCTTAATGAGAAAACCAGCTGAGCCAGACTGATGGATCTTCCAGGATGCACACACACACACAGACACACACACGCACACCGACACAAACACACATAGACACAAACGCATGCATACACATGCATGCACACACACACACACACATGCTCACATGCACTTGCAGTCATACAATGAAATGCATTCCTGCACACACACACACACACATTCTTATGTCTGACACACATGAACACCAACACACACACACACACACACACACGCACTCACACACACACACACACAGAGAGCGAGCGAAAGACACAAATGCATAGGTAAACAGATACAGAGGAAGGCTGAGTCATCCTTCAATCCACAGGAGCCCTCGTCTCCCCCTGTTTCATCTCCCCGCAGTGTGAGTGAGTGAGTGCTGCTCAGAGTACAGGAGAACCCAGCCCTCTGGAAGAGCCACTCTGAGGACAGAGCCAGAGCCAGCCCCAGCCCCGCTCTGTGGCTTCCTCTCCAGTCACTGGGGGGAAAAGTTCACCTACCCAGGCACTAGGTCCTGGCGCAGCGTGGACCACGGGGCACAAACCACATCAGGAGCGGTGTGGTGTGATGACTCGAGCAGCAGGTGACGTGTACTGTCTGACTGGAGAATGAGTGAGCACTTCAGGGCTAAGTATAGAAACAGTTGAAGGCAATCATCGCTGTGACTGTAGCTATTGATAAGAAAGGAGACATTCACTATGGATACCACTGAGACTAAGAGACTCTGATATTCTATCTAGTTCATTTTTTAGATCTATGTGTGTTTGAGACATAGACGACAGCTATTTATTAGACTGATTTTGCTTATATGTGAAACTGCCATAGCCATAACTATTTATTAAAGTGAGGCTATGGCTATAAGTGAGCCAATTCTTGTTGTCTCGGTGGTATGAGTATACAGTGGGATTGAATAATATATTATTGATAAACAATCTGTCTGCATGGTGCTATGCTATATGCAGTATAGCAACAATAGGACATTTACCTTGGGCCAAACTGCCTGAAGATACTCCAGAATCTGACAGACCAGAATGTGGACACCTTGAGAATGGAAGCACAGCATGTTCTGCATGTATTATATATGAAGGATTCAGAGGAGAGTAACAGATTGGGGTGGAAGTGCAAATCCACAGCACACAGTGGCTTCACACACACACACACACACACACACACACACACACACACACACACACACACACACACACACACACACACACACACACACACACACACACAGATAGAGAAAGAGAAAGAAAGAAATGTGTGAATAATGAATGACAGGTAGAGCATGGTTTTACTACTGCAGTCAACTTGGCATGGGAAGTGCATTTTCACAATCTATGACTGCTTTATGAGCAAATGTAATCAAAAGCCAATAGCAGCAAGCGCCAAAACAAAGACGTTGAAGTATACACATATATACTGGGTGATTTGTGTGTTGTGGGTCTGGGAAGGAGCGGGGAGAGAGGGTGCATTCTCTCCCTGCACGAGTGGTCCTAACCTGAACCACAGACTGGGTTGTGTGCTGTAGACATGGCACCTTATTTATGGAGTACAGGCGACCCAGCAGCCAGAGGGACCAGCGTGTGAATACTAATGCAGCCGGGCTCGGCACAGAATACTAATCTCCCCCCGTCTCTCTCTCTCTCTCTCTCTGTCTCTGTCAGCCGCTTCTGTCCCACTCTCCTTCACCTACTCTGCTCCTCCACTTCTCTCAATCTTTATCTCTCCCTCTCTCTCAATCACTCTTTCTTTTCTCATTCTGAGCCACTCCGTCTTAGTTTCTGTCTCTCTCGCTCTCTTAATCTTCCTTTTTCTCACTCTCTCTGTCTCTGTAGAGATGGCCTCTGTCAGCAGTAAGGCAGTGTGTTTGTGGCCGGGGTGTATGTAGTGGTAGTGTATGTGTGTGTTGGTAACTATCAGATTGTCAAGTAACAAATGATTATCTTTCAGTATCATACTCAGTCTCTCTCTCTCTCAGCCTCTTGCTCTCTTTGTGTGTGTGAGTGTGTGTGTTTGTGTGTGTGTGTGTGTGTGTGTGTGTATGTGTGCAAGTGTGCATGTTTGCCAAGTTGTCAAGCAATACTGGAAGTCCTTTAACAATGACCACTCTCTCCCCCCTCTTCATTTCCACGTGGGAAGATGGCCTTTGACTACAAAGGCTGTACAAGTGTTTCTCTCCTTCCGCCCCCCCCCCCCCCCCCCCCCCCCCCCCCGCCTCTCTCGCTGTGTGTGTACTGTGTGCAGAATAGGCGTGTGGTGAAGTCTTAAATTAATGATAGAATTCCAGTAGAAATAATCACCAAATGTCCTTCAAGCTGCAGGGAAGGGTTCAGCGTGCTGTCGACCACACAGTGAAGAGTGAGGAGAAAAGGCAGGTAAAGACATAAAAAAGAGATGAGAGTAAGGGGAAGACAGGGAGTGCGAACTAATAAAACATTTAGAAGATCCATCCTGCAGCCTCCTGTCCAGCTCGCAAGGTCATGTGGAGGTGCACCTCCCAGCTGTTCTGGGGTCAGCTGTCCGATCGCCACCAGACCAGAGGCTCCACAGGGGCCAGGCAGGGCCACTGTACCCAGGCCTGCCAAACCGCACACCGCATCATCTCTCTCAGCACAGCTGCACGGGGCAGCCACACACTCAGCCAGCCTCATTTTTTCTGTCTTTTGTGCAAATTTAGCTGGGTCCAGACTGGCGTCCTAGTTTACACGAGGAGCGCGGCAGTCAGGCAGCCCTTCATTAAGGATCAATGATCAAAGTGGGGAGGCGAGGGTGGGGGTGAGGGGGGTGGGGACATGTGGTGAGCTGCATGTCGTACTGGAGCATATGTTTCTCATGGTGCTCTATGTGGTACAGGGCAACACATTTCAAAACCATTTCAGCCTCTCTCTCTCTCTCTCTCTTTCTCTCTCTCTCTCTCGTCCTGTCCTTCTCTCCATTCCTATTTCATTCTCTTGGTTTCTCCTTTTTTCTCACTGCATCCCTCTCTCTCTCTCTGTCTCTCCCTCTCTCTTTGTGGCTTGAGTGTGGGTTGGGAGAGGAAAGCCCGCTGGGGGTACCACTTCGCTTGAGCAAATGGGAAGTGACATATAAATGGAAGCCTCTTACATTCCTTTCATTCGCTTCATGGACATTTGGCATTTTAATAGGAGTGGTCAGGGCAAGTGGCCCGCTCCAAACTGACATGTGTAAGCTTACAGTACATTATCACATCACCAGAGGGAAATAAGAAGCCTTGGGGTTCTTTTTTTTCAAAGGCAGCGCAGAGAAATTGAGGTTAAAATCAACAACGAAACCAAGCACAAACAAAATCCCAAAAAATGCCAATTGATATGCTTCTATATTTGAAAGACCGTACATTCTTTCCATCTGGTGTAACTGACAAGTATTGCATATCCATGCTGCTTGGTAACTTGACATCAGCTGCAATTGACAGATTGGGGTTTATAATGATTTTCAGTGACAGGACTCAATGGGTTGTTTCAGTGGAAGCATTCCAAGTCCCTCTTTGTAAAAAATTAGCTTGTGTTGTTTTCTGACATCAAAGCGACATGCTGAACTGACCTCCTCGTCTCAGTCGGACGTTTGGCCGCTGGGGCAATCACTGAGAAAGTGTGCTATGATTGTCCAACATAATGGACGCTGCACTCGCTGGGGCTCTGCTATTTTCCCATTATGACTGTACGCTCACCGCAAACTAGAGCCACAGCATCACAGCGAGTCAAATACTTTTGGTTTATTCATGCCTTTTTATACACACCGCTGGGCCCCAGTATTGAGCAGACAAGAAGAAAGACAGAAAGAAAGAAAGAGAAAGAAAGAAAAAAAAAAGAGAAAGAGAAAAGCTCCTACTGAGCGACATTAAAGTATACTACGCAGTGGAAATGATCTGATAGGGTTCCCACGGCCCAAACACACACAGGCTTCCATATGGGGTCTGCCCTGTTCCAGCCATGTGTCTGTGCTTTGTTTCCACACATCTTCATGAAATAAAAGCGTACCATAAATATCTGCAGGGCAAGGCATGGTCGCATAATTACCACGCTCCAATAAAATGTCTTCGAGGGCCCGCTAAAATTGGAGGCTTATCTGTGCCATAGAGTTGCAGTGAGGTAGGTCTGAAGCCACAAAGTGCCCTCGTAACAGTAAAAATAAATAATATGATGTAAAAAAAACATAGGGTATGACATGGTTTAGACAGGACCAGAACACGCCTGGCCTCTGTAACAGCAGATTAAATGACAGGAAGTCACAGTATCATAAATAACGGCATGAACAAAGCTTGCAACACACAGCGGCACTGAGGCAAACAGGGCTTTTATCTGCTTTGTTCTGGTGAAATATGCCAGCATGTTAATTACAGCGTCTAAAGTTACACACTGGTCCCTCAGATGTACGTTTGCCACAGTCTGCGTGAGATATATGAGTCTGCGCATAACGAGCACTTATCTACACATCAGTGCTGCCTGCCGGGCATAGGAAACCATGGGCGGAGGAGAGAGGGAGAATACTGGAGAACAATATTTGGGTTGGTCAATTTGATTTATAATATTTTGACGGACTCACTCAGCACACGCAGACCCCCACCCTCACTCTCTCCACCTGTGAGGAGGGGTCTGGCTTCTATCGGCTCTCGGCAAAAACACCAGGAAAGTCTCCAGGCGAATGTCATATACAGCAGACGCCAGCATGATGGACTTTTATCATTGGTTATATTTTTGGCGTTCTGTTCCCTCTCTGGGTACAGTTAGATGGATGTTTGTGGGTTTGTGTGTGTGTGCGTGTGTGTGTCCGCACCCTCTATCGCGGTACATTTTTTCCCCCCTCCTCCCACGAAATGCCAACTGTGCGAGCCTCCTCCTGAGCAGCGCTCCTCATCCCAGTTCCCTTTCACGAAAGCACGAGTCAGTCCGCGGCATAGATGAACATGATACCATAGAATTATTCCTTGTGACACACTGAGCGAGAGAGGGAGCTTTTCATTTCACTTCTCTTGGCAGCTATGACAGTGCTCGTGGCTGGCAGGCGGCAATGGAGGTCCGCCCGTTGTCAATGAAAACAGATCACTTTCATATATCACTCATCACCCCACATGACATTGGAAGAGCTTACTTTTATGCACTGCATATAGATTTGCTTTTGCATTTGTGTGTGTGTGTGTGTGTGTGTGTGTGTGTGTGTGTGTGTGTGTGTATCATAAAGACTGATTTGTGAATGCCTTTTCCACCGATATGAGAGATACAGATATAGCTTTTCTTCCTAGATTTGTAGTCAATGTAGATAACCGCACTCTCCACCATGCATCCGGCCGTAATCTGTCCCTGAGCAGACATGGACTACCTACTACCCGCCTTTCTTTTTCCTCCAGCAGTCTCTTCCACCGGTTTATATTCTCCACTAGTCTCCCAAGGAGCTTAGGATGCCGGCATTCGGCTCTGGCCAGACATCCATGTCGTTCAGCCTGTCTGATGGACCTGTCTCTGGGTGACTGACTGAGAGCTCTGGACAGCTGGGTTGGACTCTTCCAGCTCATAAAGCCTCTCTCTCTCTGTAATGCTAAAGAAATGTTTATCGTCTGGTTATAAAAAGCCCAATAAGCACAGCACAGCGAGCGGGGGACCTGCATCAAGGCCGGAATACTTAAAAAGCTAGAAAAAAGATTCACATGCGAGACCAGTCTGTGGATCTGATTTAATATTTATGCCTCGTCAACAATGAAAAAGGCTTTTCATGAATTTCAAATGCATTCAAGGTGGAACTCTGTCCAACAGCGCTTTCCTACTTCCTCTTTTTAGTATTATTTATTTTATTATTTGTATTATTATTTATTTAGTCATTATTATTATCTTTTTATTAATTACTATTCCATTGTTGTTTTTAGAAGGAGACAGACCAATAAGTCCACCCCAGGCAGGAGTTTGGTGTGGAATACATAAGGCCGAAATCTATGGAGCTGAAACTAAAAGCTATTGGTATTGATACAATTTTTTTATAAAAACAAATCTGAAAAATAGAACATTGGCATTGAAACACTTGATGTTTTTTTGTTTATTCTGATGTTCAGCTTTTTTCAGTGCAGTTTTTTCTCGATGCTACGATGTACTTTTCAAAGTCAATTTACTGTCTCTGTTTTGGCGTGGAAGGGGAGGAGTTTGATGGCAGAAATACATTATTTGCATAGATCCAGTGGGCAATGCATCTCTGAACATGGGCGTGGTCGGACGTATGGGGATTATAAAAAAAGAAAAGAAAATCCCACGTAATTCCGTAAAGTGACACTTCTCATGCATTTTTCTTTTTCATTGGTAATTCAACACTTGATGAGAAACTACGATTCTAAGATGAACTAGATACAAGTCTAGTCCTGATAAATATCCATACATTGTGTATCATTGGTGAAAACGTCCATAATTTCATCCTAAATACCCGTCACCCCTCTATCCAGCTAGCTAATTATATGATAGCATGTCTCTCTACAGGCAATGCTCAGTGGCAGTGTCTGACGTCAACGACAAAGTTTAGAACACGGTTCTATTTCTTGAGTGTCAGATCCATAGAAATTTTTACCGTCTTCAACAATTTAAGTCAACTTCTATGGCACTGCGGGTTAAAAGCATGACCCTTCTTTTGCCACTAGTAAACACACAAACTTAAGTTACCCAGTTTATAGTAGCTGTAGTATCTAGTTGGCTAATAAAGATGATGTACTTCTCCAGTCCCAGAGTGCCCCACACATAAATGGCTTACCTGTTTCCGGGGTCCTTCACACAAGAGTCAACCTCATCTGGGGGTCCCTCATTCGGCTGACACACTCACGCCTCTGATAGCCTCCTGGCAAGCCATCCCACTTCTGACACATATGTAGTGAAGGGAGAGAGCAGCCCCCCCCCCCCCCCCTACGGGGTATCACATCTGCACCTTGCATCCTGACCACAATGCTAAAGGCCAGGCTCATTGGTATGGCGGTCAGATCACATACTCAACTGTAGTAAAGGGTCTGCCACACCCTGTCATGCCTGTTTCCAAAACACTGCAATTACTGAAGACTATATTCGTATGATGTTAAATGTTGTATATATTAATGATATTGTTATCCTGCGGGCTACACTTTAATCAATGGCATGAATATTAATTTATTGGGGAAAGAAAAAAAACATTTGTGAGGAGCATGTTGATTAACAGTAGCTTTAGCTTTAGCTTTATTGACACATAGCATAAACTACTCACCTAGCCAATAAAGTGTCCAGCCAACGTCTGGAACAAAAGTTAGCCTACAGCCAGACCTGGGCCATCAGATGAGCCTTGAAATGCCTTTTTGCCGCCTATGAGTCATATGTATTTGGAGGCATTCTGTCTGAATGTGGTCCACTGTGCAGACGTCTGTGGTGTGTAGCCGTGTACTTCGGATTAGCTTCCAGTCTTGCCTGAGGTGTGGCACACAGGTCGGTGAGCTCCTGGCTGCGAAAGGAGGAGCACGATCGCACGATCCACCCAGACACCTCCTCAAAGGTGCCGTCCTCCTCATCAGACATCCTATCGATCATGATGCCCTTCCAGAAGTTCATGTCATCTGCAGCTAGTACACTCTGCCTCAATCCCTGTAGCTGTGAATATAATCAGTACAGACAATCGGTACTGCTCAGTGCACTACGTGTTGGCACAATGAGTCTACCAATGAAAATGATAAATAATGTCACATTGGCCAACAATATTGGTTATATGAAATCATTGTTTATACCACTGTGTATATTGGTCTGGTATATCTTCTGCAGTCTATTCACAGTTATACTACTGTCTGTAGTGTCTTTATCTGATCTGTACATCATATTCTTATTATACCTCAAACTGTTTACTGTTTACTTACATATTATACATATGTACATTACACTGCACTGCTTCTTTTGCACTTCTGGTTACATGCTAAACTGCATTTTCTTGTCTCTGCACTCATACTCAAAGTTGAATCTAATGTAAAGAATCTAAACTATTAAATCTTACCCTCCTCCTTTTCTGTCAACTCTGGGCTGAACTCTTCTTGCCTGCCACCTGAGCCGCAAGGTCTGGTTGGCTGTACCGGAAGTTCCTGCATACTGTCTTGTATCTTGCAGGTCTTACGGGAAGCTGGAAAACAATCAAATTAATATGTCATAAATACAAAACGGAAATTGCCACGGTAAAAGTAAAAAACTAAATACAGGAAAAGTTACTTCCATAGAATTACACCATTGTCAACACTGTGGAAATGCAGACTTGCAGCTAGAGCTTCAGCCAAATAAGAAGTGACTGTCTCATTGTGAGGTGAGAGGAATCTGTGAAAACTAAATGTAAATAGATCAGAGAACATATTTATTTACTTTTATACAGCAGAATGCAGGTAGCCTATTATTTTTTATCTTACCATTGCTCTGGTTGGTAGTGACTGCGATTCGTGGCAGCGTTGTGAAGACAACGCACCGTTTTCTACTAAATTTGTTCACTTTTTAGAACAAATATATCCTAGGTTGTAGTGGGGCTGGGCAATATGGCCTAAAATGTTATCACGATAAATGTCAATTAATTATGTCTTTCAAGTTTAAAGCCTGATTTTTGCTCCTGAGTGAAAGCTGAAGAAACCAGTTTAATTGTGGCTTTAAACTGTTATTTATGATCACAACATGACAAACAGCAGAGCATTTCACAAGTCTGAGGTAGAGCACTTAAAACAATTACAATGATTAAATCAAAATATGCATGAGTGAGTATTTTTACTTTATGGTATTGATACTTGATGCTGCACTAAAACTAGTTAATTTTGCTATATAAATAATTACTGGCTGTACTTGCACTGTAGTTAGAGCTGTTCTGCTCAAGCACTCATAGCCCTCTCCATTTAGCGACGTTCTCACTAATTCCAAATTGTTTAAACACTACTCTGATCTGCTAGTTACTTTAGCTTAGCAGTTAGCAATGGCTTCTCTCTCTCCCTCTGACTCTCCTGCTCTCTCTTGCTCGCTGTGTCTTGTGTTTAGCTATTTCTGTGACTCAAGAGATGATGCAAACCATGTCACCAAATATATTCTTACCGCAATGTTGAGATTGTGGGCCCGTCTTTTCCTCTTAAACTCCTTCACACTGGGGCCACAGTTTACTCTGGCTTCCAAAGCAGTCACCCTCTTGTCGATGGATAGCAATTTAGTGTTCAGTGCAGTCAGCTGCTGATTCAGATAGGCAGCAAACTGACAGCCCTCTCATAGTTGTCAGCAGTTTCTTGTTGTCTGTTACGGGGCTGGCCGAAGGGGGTGATCACTAAGCCGCTCATGTCCATGCAGAGGAGTTTCTGGGGGGTTGAAAGTGAGACAAAGAATTAGTGTTTAGTGTATCTTTTTTTACTTAAATTATTGACCATTGCTAGTTGCACACATTGTAATTCACCATAGCATACTTGCTGACCTAAGGCTAAAGCTACCAAAGCTACAGTTTATACAATTTATTGCAGAGATTTTCTCAAAATAGAGTACTGATTTTCATTTGCATTTTCATGTGAAAACCTCCCCTAGACCTAAGGGGCTGGGGTCATCTGCCAAGCTTCTCAGGCTTTTAAACTGCCAGAAATTGAAACCCTCCGTTAATTCCTGGCAGTTTCCGATAGTTTTCTGTGCTGCCTACAAACTCCGTGAACAGTCGTTAACCTGGTCTTCCACAGCAATTTACAGTACTGCTTACTAATGAAAATCCCACATTTCAGCACTACAAAAGTTTTCAGGATAACCTATTTTGCTACAATCGTACCTCACTTGGAAGTCACTTAGGATAAAAGGATCTCTCAAGAGACTAAATGTAAATATAAACAGAGATACAGACGCATGAGTCAGAGTGCTGTGTACCCAAGGATGGCAGACATTTTCTCTCTTTCAAATATAGAACACAGCACATAGAAGCCCATGACTAAGGCATTTCCATAGTACCTATAAAGCACACATTAAAACCATTCAGTAACCTTCATGTTCTCTTCGAATAAATGGAAAACTGCAGTTTTATCATACCTACTGTAGTACTCAACAACTTACTTGAGAAATCATAATGACACATATACATTATAATATTACCAATGTCAGTTTTTTCATAAAAGCTCTCGTGTTGAATGATAAGAGAATTTATTAGCACCTGACATAGTTTGTTATGGCATCCCACATCAACACAACTATCATGGCACTGCTGTATCAATGAGCATTTATTGCCAATAGCCAATGAGATGATGTGACGTTGATGTAATATGATGTTGATGTAATAACATCAGTCCGTTTTCTGATGGAAGGTTTGCCTAAACTGGTATTTAAAGAGTTCTGAGATCAAAGCAAAGTAAATGTCTTTTTTAGTGCAGACAGGCTCCATAATTTGGGGTATGGCTTTAACCCTTATGAGTCGGTGTGTGTATGGTGTGTTTTGAGATGTTCCCTATAACTAGAGTAAACCTCTCCCCACATATACAGCACTCATAAGGATTCTCCCCAGTATAGATTATCTGGTGTATGTGGAGAATGGACCACCAAAGGTTCCTTATCGCAGTTCACTGCGATATAACAGTATGGTACATGACACTAGTCATGAGCCTAAATCGAAGCATTTATCCATCCACGCCTGAAAGGCCGCGAGATCTGTCAGTGCGCACTCCTGAGCCTGCCCCCTCAGGAGTCTATATCTTGGATCGCGCACCAGATCTCTGTCTCTTTGAAAACTTCGCAAGAAACGAAGTGCCAGATCCGAGTATATCCTTTACGCTACCTGGTCAAAGTTTTGTATGCCTATTGCTCATTAAGAGTTTGTGAATCGGGTTTTTTACCCTCACTGGCTCAGAGTGCTACAAGATTCGACCTACTATTAAGAAAGTAGAGTCGCTATCCTAGCTGGTTAGCTGGCTCAGTTTCTGACTGGCCTGCTAGCTTTTTGCTACCCAACATTCAGTTGTGTGATAGTGTGCTCGTGAAATTAACTTTCTTCTCATTTCAGAATACGTCCAGGCAGGCTTGCCCCGGCTGCGGGCACACCAGGACGACATCTACGCTAGCATGACGCTAGCGAGGGCCACCGAGTTGGGCCCCGGGCAGCGTGGTGTCAGGCAGCCGCTGGGTAGCCGCTGCCGCAACCGCTAGCCTCTTCCCGTCTGACGAGAGCTACCAAGTTAGCTCGTTAGCTGGCTAGTCCACTGACTACCCTGCGAACTGGGTTGCTGCCTAGCTGCCGTCAACGTTGGGAAGGTAAGCGAACTATGTCTTATTACCTTCACTGGCTTAGTGCCACGAATTAAGGCATATAGACTTAAAATTCGGGCTAGCTTGTTAGCTTTTTAGCTAGCTAGTCCACGGACTACCCTGTGAACTAGCTTGTTGCCCGACGGTTATCACCGTTAGCTAGCTTGTTAGCTTGATAGCGGGCTAGTCCACGGACTACCCTGTAAACTAGCTTGTTGCCCGACGGTTATCACCGTTGGGGAAGTAAACGAACTCGGTCTGTCCTCCCGTCTCTAGCGTGAGTTCCGAGAGTTAAGACTTCCTAGACTTAAGAAGTTGAGTTAGCTACCTAGCTTGTTAGCTGCTAGCCTACTGGGTTTTCAAACTCGCTGTACAATTTTTCTCTCATTCCATGCTGGGACCACAGGGATGCGGGACAGCCGAAGCCTACTCAGATTGGAGAGACTCTCCCAGCTGAGCAATGCACACCGTCGGCAACAGGTAGCGGGGGTCCGGTAGCCGCTTCGGCTGCAGCCCGCCCCCGCTCCACCATCCCAGTACTTCACCCAGTGGAGCACCCTCACCGCTCAACCAGCCCATTCCAGGGGTGGATTCGGGCTGGAGATGGAGTGCCTGCTGGGCGACAGCGAGAGGGACGTGTGTGAGATCAGAGATTTCTGAGGTTTGCGTTCGGAGGAATAGCATACCAGTTCCACGCACTCCATTTCGGCCTGGCTTGGCACCGAGGGTTTTCATAAAGTGCGTGGATGCAGCCATCGCCCCATTACGACAACGCAGTTGCGTTTGTTCCATTATGGGCTCGTGTTCGTGGCTTTCGTTCAAGAGCAACAGCGGTGCAAGACTGCCATCTAGTGGTGGCACACCTGCATCGACTGGGCTTTGTGATAAACAAGGAAAAAAGCGTTCTGTGCCCAAGCCAAATTACACATTTCCTAGGCATGTTTCTAGACTCCACCTCCATGGAGGTCAGGCTGTCTCGAGAACGAATAAATGGCATCAAAATATGCGTGCTGTCAGTTCCGACTGGGACAGTCAGTCTCGTCGCTGTGCTGCCAACGCCTGTTGGGAATGATGGCGTCAACCGCTATCGCGCTCCCGCTAGGGTTGTTGCGTATGCGGCCGTTCCAGATGTGGTACTTGTCTCTGAGGCTCAACGCAGTCACAGACAGGCACCGCAGAGTAACGGTGTCCTCCATATGCAGGAAGGCCCTGGCAATCTGGAGAACCCCCTGGTTTCTCGCTGCGTCGGGCACTATGGGCATAGTGTTGCGTTGCGTAGTAGTGGCCACAGACGCCTCCACCAAGGGTGGGGTGCAGTCTGCGAGGGGAGAGGCGTGAACGGTCTCTGGTCTGTGAGAGAGGCCGTGTCTCATATAAATGTGTTAGAACTGCGGACAGTAGTCCTGGCTCTACGACACTTTCTGCCCAGACTGAGTGGTCAGCATGTGTTAGTGAGGACGGACAACACTGCGGCCTTGGCGTATATAAACCGTCAAGTGCACTCCCAGTCACGGCAATAATAATAATAAATAAATAATTTATTTTATTTGTAATGCACTCTTCATTCAAAAGAATCTCAGAGTGCTCCATTGGGTGACCCGCCTGCTCCTGTGGGCAGCGAGTCACGTTCTTTCCCTCAGGGCAGTTCATATTCCAAGTCACCTCAACTACGGTGCGGACCTGTTATCAAGAGGCGACCCTCGAGCAGCAGATTGGTGTCTACACCCTCAGGTGATAGACCAGATCTGGGTGCGTTTGTTCAGGGCGCAGGTGGACCTGTTTGCGAACAGACAGAATACCTGCTGCCCGCTCTGGTTCTCGCTAGGGGGCGACAACCCCCCACTAGGCATAGACGCGCTGGACCACCAGTGGCCAGGTCTACGCCTATATGCTTTCCCCGATTCCGCTCCTCCAGCAGATGCTGGGCAGGGTAGCGGACGAGGGCAGAGAATGAATATTGATGGCCCCCCACTGGCTCAATCAGCCGTGGGCGGCAGATCTATTCAATATGTCAGTGCAACAGCCCTGGGAGCTGCCTCTGCGGAGAGACCTCCTAACACAGGCGCACAGGACAGTGTGGAACCCCCATCCGGAGTGGTGGCGTCTCAGAGCCTGGCACCTGAGAGGTGCAGGCTCATAGCGTCAGGCTTGTCGGATGCGGTGGTGGCTACAATACAGAGTGCCCGAGCGGTGTCGACACGGGCTCTGTGTACGCTGAAGTGGCGCAGTTTTGAACGATGGTGCGCTGCGCGGCAGCATGACCCCATTAACTGCGCGCTGGGCGTTATACTAGTATTCCTACAGCAATTGTTTGATGAGGGGAAGGCGGCTTCCACTCTCAAAGTGTACCTGGCTGCCATTTCAGCCTGCCACGCAGGCATTAATGGCAGTTCTCCTGGCAGTCACCCGCTAGCGTCACGCTTTATGGCAGGGGTGAGACGGCTCAGGGTGCCAGAGAGACACCTCATACCCTCTTGGGATCTGCTGGTGGTGTTACGTGCTCTCACAGGGCCTCCGTTCGAGCCCCTGGAGACGGTGGACATATAGTTTGTCTCTTTAAAGACCGTGTGTGCTTGTGTGCACGTGCAAAAGGCAGACCTCTATCAAAACCGAGCCTCTCCCGTTGGATAGTAGAGGCTATCGTGTTGTCTTATAAGAGCTTGTCTTTAGATCCCTCGGAGAAGTTGCATGCGCACTCTACGCGGGGGTCTTGTCTTCCTGGGCCTTACTAAAGGGCGTCTCAGTGGAAGATATTTGCAAAGCTGCAAGCTGGAGTTCTCGCCACACTTTCATTAGATTCTATATGTTAGATGTGGCTAAACCTAGTTTTCTTCATGGTGTTCTGCAGGCAAGCGATCTTTGAATCCCCTGGCCTGAGAACGATATATATGATAAGTGTGTTCATTAGTGTCTACATGTTATGTTGCACATGAAACATCCCAGGGTTTTTCCTACGGGCGCGGGATCACGGATCCCTGTCGCCTATGATAAAGGTTGCCCTGGTAAATTCATGGTGTTCTGCAAGCAAGCGATCTCTGAATCCCCTGGCCTGAGAACGATTGTAACAACCCGGCTCTTAGGCTTGTTACAAGAAACCAACAACACAAAAGTTTATCCGAAACGCCAAGGTTTAATATACAAATTTCCAAAGTTCCAATTCTCAATCAAAGTTATCAATCAAAGTTCTCAAACTAAGTTCTCAATAGGGGTGTTCTCTTGCTCCCTTCCTCTCTTGCTCTTAGCTCTCCAGCTCTTAGCTCTCTCGAATCCAGGAAGTACCGGATCTTTATAGTGGAGGGACACGCCCGCCCAGGTGGTTAATCACCGGCACCTGGAAGACAGAGATTCAACACAGCCACACACGCATGCACTCAATTTACACACGCATGCACCCAAATACACACATTCGTTAGTGGACAAAACAGGCAGAGCTGACGAGCCCAAAAAGGGTTCCTCACAACGATGTATATGATAAGTGTGTTCATTGGTGTCTACATGTTATGTTGCACATGACACATCCCAGGGTTTTTCCTACGGGCGCGGGATCACGGATCCCTGTCGCCTATGATAAAGGTTGCCCTGGTAAATTCATGGTGTTCTGCAAGCAAGCGATCTCTGAATCCCCTGGCCTGAGAACGATGTATATGATAAGTGTGTTCATTGGTGTCTACATGTTATGTTGCACATGACACATTCCAGGGTGGTTTCCTACAGGCGCAGGATCACGGATCCATGCCGCCTATGATAAAGGTTGCCCTGTTAATATGTTCACCGCCAGCGGCCGTATGAACCTCTATGAGGGCAAAGGCTTCAATAAAGCTGGTGTGTGTGATTGGCTGCCACTGTATTATCACGCGGGAATGTATAGGGTCCCATACTGTTATATCGCAGTGAACTGCGATAAGGAACGTCTCGGTTACTTACGTAACCTCGGTTCCTTAAGCAGGAACGAGATATAACAAAGTTGGCGTGTACAGTGTGACCTTGGTTTGATATTCTTGCTCAGTTTTCATTCCAAGACAGAGATCTGGTGCGCGATCCAAGATATAGACTCCTGAGGGGGCAGGCTCAGGAGTGCGCACTGACAGATCTTGCGGCCTTTCAGGCGTGAATGGATAAATGCTTCGATTTAGGCTCATGACTAGTGTCATGTACCATACTGTTATATCTGGTTCCTGCTTAAGGAACCGAGGTTACGTAAGTAACCGAGACGTTTTCCCACAAATGAAAGGCTTCTCTCTGGTATGACGTCATGGTTGGATAGTGTGGCTGAGGAATGATCGCCCCTCCATACTGAGAACACTGGTATGGCCTTTCCCCTGCATGGATCCTCTCATGAATGTTCAACTCTTTTTTCCTCCAAGGAGTATGTGCATGGTGACCTCTGTGAGTGTAGGGAAACTTTGCCCACATATAGTGCACTGGTGGGGCTTTTCTCCTGTTTGTATCTTTCTCCTGTTTGTATCTTCTCATGAGATGAGATGCTTGATTGCACACTGAGAACCCTTGGGTATATTCTCTTTTTTCTTCTCTGTTGAAACTGACTGCATGAAAAAACAGATTTCCAGGCCGCGGATGCCTGCAAACCTCACTTAATCCCAGTTATTGGCTGTTCACAGCCTGTGAAGTCTGTGTTCGCTTGAGCCGTAAAAACAGTTGGGAACAAATCAGCAGTGGGAAGGGGGGGTGTTGGAGGGTAGAATGGCTCTAATTAGCATCCTAATAGCAGAGAAACTGCCTGGCTGGAGAAAAGCCTTATCCGTGTTTGCAGTGTGGAAAGGCCTTCAATGAAGCATCTCATGGGAAGATACAAACAGGAGATTCAATCAAGTGAATCATCTCAAGAGACACGAGAAGAGAGCTTTATATGGATCTGTCCCATCAGTGCTCTACGTTTGGGAAAGGTTTCCCTACACTCACAGAGGTCACCAGGCATCAGGTCATCCACACTGGAGAAAAAACATACAAATGTGAAGATTTGTGAACCCCTATTGTGCAGAAGTTGTTTAAGCAATTGAAAGGGGCTATAAAAATGCTGTTTACTGAACAAAGCAACTACCATCAAACACAAGGCAAAATTGATCAAACTAGGCAACATTATCAAACTAAACAACATGAATCTAAACTAGACACAAGGATTAAAGCATGTAAACTTTGCATCACTTTGAAAATACTATTGTTTATTATCACTAGCATGCGACAGGCCATGTTTTGGGATGAAGGCTGAGGATGGAAAGTCGATGCTCAATCACAATTTGCATACGCTCATGATGAAAGCTTTATTTGCTACAACGTTATTTTTCACCCCTCATTTTCGGTTTATACACACTCGATTCCTGTCCTGTGCTCGTATATATTCTGTGTGCAAAGACAGAAAAATAACACCATAGTAAAGAGGTTTATTTTATTGATGTTGTGATTCAAAACTAGAACAGTTCCCATCCTGAATCATTTGCACATCACCAATTGCAATCAAATATGTCTAAACACTAAACTAAACTATTTCATACCGGTTACATCGGTAAAATGTGCAACTCTTAAAAGGTTTTTTAAATATTGTCATGGGAGAATGAATAAAAGATCAAAGTAGTGCTTATGAAAGGGCTAAATCATTTCCTGTGCAGCCGGCCCAAGGTCGCATAGAGGCACTGGGGAGCCGGGGAGAGAGAGGAGAGCAGGGAGGTGCAGGGAGAGGGGAGTGAGGTAGAGGAGTCCACTTTGGGTGACAGATGTGCTGCTTTAATCTCACCGTTCACATTGAAATGGTAATTGTTCGAGGCCTGAGCTTCCCCGATTCCATTCAGCCTTATCAGGAAAGGCTGGCACGGGCTCTGCTTTCTCCCTCTCTCTGGATTTCTCTCTCTGATACACACGCACACACACACACACACACACACACTGCCACTTTGATTTTCTATGTGTATCTGTGTGTCAGTCTCGGCACTATGGTTAGGCATTGGGGGACCTGAGAGTGAAAAAAAAATGTGTTTGGTCTAATTTTTTTTTACAATAATTTGAGATGATCAGAAATGAGCTGGTTGTGCTCTTACAGCTATTATGTAAATGGCTGAGCTCCGCCCCCCAAAGCCTTCACCACGTCCTCAGTAGTCTCATTTTGATTGACAGACATTGACTTTATATCTATCTGTTCATGGTGACCAGACAATCAAGTTTTTATCTATAATCTATACCCCAGAAATATCAGCAGCCAAAACCTTTTTTGAGATTTGAGATAGTAACATTAGACAGGGAAAGTAGCCTAATGCACGTTCTGCTCGCCCAAACCGCGGTTTGCTGATGTTGAGAAATATAGGATTTATAGTATTTATGTTTATAGTATATATTACTATATTTATAGTATTTATGTCATCTTGTAGTGCCATGGCTTTGATAATAACCCTGCTTACTGGTAGGCTGTTACTTGAGTAAAGACAGAGTAAAGGTAGCCTCTTGGTCATGCAAGAAATATGAATTCAAAATGACCAATCTTGCAGCGGTAGCAGCTAAACCATGTATTTCTGTGGTCATTTTCATGTCAAAATGCTTGAAAAGTGTGCATTTAAACACTATGACAGTATTTCAACTTCATTACTTCAACACTTCAGTATTTTAGTTTGAAGCGCTAGTGTGTTCTGAAGTAGCAGTTGTGGCCCACACTTGTCAATGTAGAACTTAGTTGCCAATCCTGCATATTCAAATGCCCACCCCAAGATTACATCCTTGTAATTTTCTATTAATATTTTGAAATAAAGTGATCATATAAGGTAACGCCAGATGAGGACCTTCAGGGCCTGGCAGCTAAGCCAAACCATTTTCAAAATAAATTAAAAAAAACATTCATTAATAACATTCTAGTGTAGGCTAGTATAGCCTACTGTTAATAATCTATCTGTACCTATACCTATTTTTCTGATCGTTTCCTCCTCCTGTCCAAGCAAAGACATAGTATCTCATTGATGTTGATCTCATTTGTGTCTGGTGCTGGGTTCGCTGTGTGTTTGCATGTGTCATGTTTTCAGATACGCCCCCTCTCTCTTGCTCTTGGATAACAACGAGCAAAAAGAGGAAAGGAAGAAACTCAGAGGTCATTTTGGACCTGCAGTTTAATGAGGCCAATTTCCCTTTTTAAATAAGGCCCAAAAATATCCCCTTTTGGAGGAAAAATTAAAGCAAAAACCAAAGGCAGCGTGGAGGAATACACTCGAGAGATCCAGAAGCCTTTTTTGACAAAACTTCAGTGGTGCAGAAAAATCTACATGCCGGGCCTTCTTCCAAGGAAAGGAATGGATGTGTGCACAAGTAGATATAAAATTCAAGCAAAATTTGTTTTGGGCTATAACTCAGTCATTTGCAATACTGATTGCAAGAAGGGCTGTGTTACGTCTTGGCTTTCGTAACGGAAACTTTTTTTTGGGTCTGAGCTTTCCTGCTCTGGCTTTGTCAGGGAGCTATCAGAAGTGTGTGAGATGTCAGGCATTTCTGGCCCTGAGAGAGGGGACACACATTTCCATCTCTGCTCCGAGGAAGCAGCTGCCAAATGAGAGGGCTGACCAAGAACTCACACACACTCACACAAAGACACACACACACATAGACGCCACACACACACACACACACACACACACACACACACACACACACACACACGTACACACACCACACACAAAAAGCAGGCCGCACAGCACATTGTTTCCCATCACAGATCTATTTATGGGCTGCAGACATCTTCAGTACTCAGAGCCGACCCTCACATGTCCTGCCTGGGGTCCATTTCCAGCGGCGGAGGATTTGGAGGAAATGGTAGAGATTGTTTATAACAGATTGGCACACACACACACACACACACACACACACACACACACACACACACACACACACAGGCACACACACACACACACACACACACACACAGACTTAGAGGAAATGGTAATTATTGTTTACAGCAGAGTGGCACACAAGCACATAAAGATCCAGTGGTAATGGTAAAGGTTAGGGATACACGATTATGTGTGTATGTTTATGTTTTACAGTACATTTACAGTACATTTTGTACTACAAGTTTTTACTCTTGCATGCAAATGTTTGTGTATTTTCTTTCATATATATGTGTGTGTGTGAGTGTGTGTGTGTGTTTTGCAAAACAAAATTAAGAGATACACACCAACCCACCCAGGAGACACCACACAACCACAATGAGACGTCTTCACACACACACACACATACACACACACACACACACACACACACACACACACACACACACACACACACACACACACACACACAGACACAAACACACATTTCCCTCTCCCATCGCTCCCCTTTTCTGGCTTTAAACTAACACATCTTGAATTGTTTAATCTCATCAAGGCGCTCTTTCATTTGCTGCTGTGTCCTCGGCGGAGGCATGGCAGACAGAGTGAGCCCAGCAAACTCCACCCATACATCATAAAGCAGAGGCTGACGAGCTCCCAGGCTGCCAGACACCCACTGGCTCTCACCTCCCTCCCACCCTCATTAACCTGGCCTGACACACAACATGGGCACCGAGGGGCCCTGGAGAAACTCCGCCCCCTAATGGACAAAACTGTAACAACATGCTTGGTTTTGATGCAGACCATGTTCACCCATGGACTTGCTGGTTTGTTTTACATTACATGTTATTGGTGAGTTTTTAATGTAGTGGTGTCTTGCACCGTTAAATGGGTGCAATCATCATAACTGATTACTTAATGGTTCTATATTCCAGTTCTATTGTGGTTAGCCTAAAGGCATGGGTTTCCTTTTCCTTTGTTATACATTTTGATACATATAATTATCTATACACCAGATAGCTTCAAGCACTTAAGATCCTTTGTTTTTTTTAACCAAAAAACACACAAATACAAACACACACACACACACACACACACACACACACACACACACACACACACACACACAGGCTCAGACTCAGGCACAGGCCAGCACTTGTACACTTTACAAAGCCACTTGATTGCTCTAATATCCGACGCCATCTGGAATAAATATGTGATTGAAGATGTACACAAACATGCACACATACACACACACACACACACACACACACACACACACACACACACACACACACACACACACACACACACACACACACACAGGCTCAGACTCAGGCACAGGCCAGCACTTGTACACTTTACAAAGCCACTTGATTGCTCTAATATCCGACGCCATCTGGAATAAATATGTGATTGAAGATGTACACAAACATGCACACACACACACACACACACACACACACACACACACACACACACACACACACACACACACACACACCGAATGCAACCGCATACCTCCATGGTGGTGAGTTCACTGTCGGCCCTGAAGCATTAAATCACTCTTAATACTGCACAAGGGCTGTAGCAGAGCAGTGAGAGATTATCTGTTGGAAGTGAGATGAGAAGTGTGGACTGAAGCTACAGGCATTCTCACTCTAGCACACACACACATACACACAAACATCTCAGAGACGAATGACCCGAACACACACCCACAGAGACAAACGAGCTGAACACACCCAGAGATGTGAAGAACTCACACACACATCCCCCCGACAGATGACCTGAACACACGCCCTCTAAGATGTATGACCTGAAAATACACCCTCTGTGACGGATGAGCGTGTTGACACAGGGAGGGGAGAGGCTTTACAGTCTTGATTCCCCAGTGCAGTCAATGGTGTTTGTGTGTATGCGTGTGAGTGTGTGTGTGTCTGTGTGTGTGTGTGTGTGTGTGTATGCGTGTGAGTGTGTGTGTGTGGTATTTCGCTACGCCATCAAACCATTGTCTAGGGATGCAGTAAAGTCAGGGATGGATTAACGAACGGGCCTACCGGGCCCAGGCCCAGGGGCCCATGAGCTCAGGGGGCCCCTAGGCCAGAGCCTCTGTGTGAAGTCGCTGTTATGTATCTCTTATTTGTGGTTGAAAAAGGTGTTTTTATTCATTTGCTAATGGCTTTAATTGAGTGTACCTGTGCTGTGTTAGAAACAGCTAGTATAATGCGACAGTGATAAAGCATGATTTTTTTGGGACTACAAAGGATACCTTATGCTATATATCCCCTCAAAATAGCAAACCTGTCTCTGTCATGGTTTTCATCATTTTTAGGGGGAAATCGTCAGTAGCAATCTATAACAAAATTATATGCTTATCGTACATACACTATAGAAACTATTAAAAAACCGATTCAATTAAATTAATAATTTCTTATTTTCTTTGTTATTTTTGTCATATACAGATATGCAATGATGATTGCTGGGTAATATGTATCTTGTTGTCCAATGTCAAGTCTCTATTTGATCATGTGATGAGACGATACGATATAGCTAGTTTAGGCGCAGAATCTGAAAGTCAAGACCTACAAGCAGGCACAGTAGGCTACACCTGCCGAACGACGCCTTTCAAACATAAAAGTGGTAATGCATGATTTGATTTTTCAATGGACAGGATAGCCAGCCCATTCAGCCTCTCCTGCCCCATGCTGCCCCTCAGGTAGGTCTTAATCAGTTTCAATTTGGAAAAGAATCACTCGGCTGTTGCCCTGTCACATGTAATGTCAGAAACAATAGCAGGGCAGTGCACACCTCACCGAAGGTGGATGTTACGGAGTAAACTTTGACCTGTTTACTTTCCCAATACAATAGCCAAATCTAATCTATATCTAATTCGACCGTAAAATCCAACACATTGGTTGTGTTTGTGTGTGTTTGTTTTTTCGCGGAGGGTGGGGGGGCCTTCAACATGTCCAGGCCCAGGGGCCCGTGGTTTCTTAATCCGTCCATGAGTAAAGTGAGTGAGATGAAGGGAGGAGAAGTGGAGTCATCTTTAGCTCGAGGCAAATGAGGTTCATTTCACCAGGGAGCAGGAAAAGACCGCCCCACCTTTCCCAAAGAAACTTCTTCTTTTGAAAAGTTCCCATTCGTATTGGAGTCACTGGCGATTACAGTGCTTGACTTCAATGGGCAGCTATCACCATATACTCATTTACAGTTTACCATCAAAGGGAGATCATGCAGAGGCTCTTTGCTATAAATCATAGATATTCTTCACTGTTCGTAACCCTTGTTTGAAACTTGTGCATGTGTAATGGAGTCTCCTTGAGATGAGCTGATAGATAGATAGATAGCTGAATCCAAATGTTATCGAATGAATTGTACACAGTTAAATGGGGCGCATTCATCATGTTGACACCATACTGAGAGTGAAGCCAGTGTTCATCTTTGCTGTAACTCGATCAAACCACATGGCTCTTGAGTGTTGCCAGACACTCACCTGCTTCAAAGACGCCTTGCCGTTGGGAAAGCTCATTCTCACAATGCTTTTCATGTGTTTGTGTGTGTGTGTATGTCTGAGTGTCTGTGTGTAAGGGGATTGCATGTGATGGAGAAAAAGAGAGACAGGACATTAGACAGAGAGAGACAAGGAATCATTGCCAACCACCGTGGACCCAGTGAAGGCTTGAGAAAGTGAGTCTTTAGCTAGGACTGCATTTGTGATTAATTTAGCTCATCTCCCCCAGCCCAAATCCTATTAAGATCCCACAGATAACAATTGCACTCTGCCAACTTCTGTTCCGCTTTGAGAACATGGGCAGACGGAGCCTGGAACCATGTCCAACCTAATGAGAACGTGCCTTCGGGCGGTTCTCATCTCAATCACCTGGGAAAAAAAAGGAGCCGTCGTCATTACAAATTCAATGAAGAAGCTAAACCTCCATGCTAATTGCCCTCATCAAATTTACTCTGGTTTCTCTGCGACATTTCAGACGATGGTCAAACTGTCATATATTTAGTCCTAATTGTGTGTTACAGGAACAGCTATCTATTTTACGACATGTCATAATAAGCATGGAAATCACATTCCTGAGGGGATAATGGGGTCGATGATAAACTGACTAAGACACCCACAGGCTAGACAGACTATCAGATTTAAGCATAATTAACAGCCTTGACCTTGGCTCCCGCGCTAACTCTATTTCTCAGGCTACCTGGGTGTGTGCGTGTGTGTGTTTGAGCATCCTGAGTTTCCAATCCGGTAGGCTGCAGGGGCTGAGACAAACACACATTGTCCTTGACAGTCTGCGGAGGACACAAGATCATTAGAGCTGAAATTTCCCCACGGGACACGTTATACGAGCTGTCGCGTTTCCTGTCTCACCGGAGGGAAGGTGCATGGTTTTATGGCCTGCTTTTAAAAGGGCTGCAGGATGGCCACACTCGGGGTGGTTACTGTGTGTGATGGGGCTCGTAAAAGCACTACCCATGACCACCACCAACACACATAGACACACACACTCACACATACGCACACACACACATACACACACACACACACACACACACACACACACACACACACACACACACACAAGCACACACACACACACACACACACACACACACACACTCACACAAACACACACACAAACCCATAAAAACACATGCCTACAAACTCGCAAATTCATACACACACAAAGACGCACACACACACACAAACAAAAAACACTCACAAAACAGAGCACATGTCATCACACCAGGTGTTTCTTTCACAAGGTGTATGGTGCTGACATCATCCCACTGCGTTCAGCTGTTATCGACCTCTCGTAAGATAACACGTCCATCTGTTTCCAGAAGTTTCCAACACAAGATTAGCTGAAAGCATGACACAGAAGATTGGCATGAAGATCAAATCCAGGTGGATTCTGCAGCCGTTGTGATAAGCATGACGAAAACAGTGTTTTCTCTCCAAACATGCCTCGTCTCACACACATACATGATAACATTCCATTATTTGATATCAAAATATGGCTAACAGAGTACACTTCTTTTAGTGAAAACTGGGAGAGGTCCATATGGGTACATATGTGCAAACATGCGTTGTGTGTGTGTATGTGTCTGTCTGTGTAAACACAGTGTGACTGTGTGTGTGCGTGCGCATGTGTGTGTAACTACATATTTGTGTCTGAGTGTCGGCATGTCAGACATGTGGGAATGTGGATGTCGGAGTGAGAGAGATGATTGTGTAAGTACTTGTTTGTGTATGTTTGAGTGTGTGTGTGTGTGTGTGTGTGTTTCAGTGTGTAAGTGCATATGGATTGCTTTATTTCACACTCTGACTCCGTGTTCGGTTTGCTCTCTCTCTCTCTCTCTCTCTCTCTCTCTCTCTCTCTCTCTCTCTCCCCCAGTCTCAGTGGAGGGGGTTCCTGTCCTGTGGGTGATCTGAAAGAATATGATCATCATTAATAAGCCGAGGCGGCCTGTATTTCCCCCTCAGCGGGGGTGAGCAAACTTGAGGCCCTAGTAGCAAGTGTTTATGAACAGCGTGTAGTGACATGGAAAAACTCCCCACACACACACACACACACACACACACACACACACACACACACACACACACACACACACACACACATATCATACATACATACCCCCGCTCCCCTAGGATTCAGGCTGATATAAAGCTTTGGCAGAGGGATTAAGAAACTATGAAGCATTTAGAGTTCATGGCCATCATCCCGCTCCGCACCGTAACACACATACAGTACATACAGAGACATGCACACTGCAGAGCCAGAGGGGAAAAAGGAGTTTACTGGAAACTGTGGCCCTTTAGTCGGCACATTTGAACTGTGTGTGTCTTACTGGTGAAGTGGCCACCTGTGAAGCTGTGTGCTGATGGGACACAAATTCACTGTTGAATCTCTGCTGTCTGACCCCCCCCCCCCCCACATCTGCTTGAACTTTAACCTTTTTATATTTATGTTATATGCCTCAGCAGTAGTGATGACATGAAATAGATCGAGTTCCCCCACACCAGCCCATGCTGCATCCACTGAGTTGTCTTTCGCAATTGGTGTCCTGACCAAACATCTATAAATGAATGACAGTGGGTTTATTCCATTGGGAAAATTCTCCTCTCTATACACAATGCCACTTTCTCGCTCTTAGAGGCTTCCGATAAGACGGTAGACCAAGTAAAGACTCAGAACACGTGATTATGGCTGAGTCTAACGAGCTCTAGCGAGCTTCTGCACACTCTATGCTCAGGCTTCTGAAGAAGCATATTGCTCTCTGAAGACCCAAATAAAAACTTGCCATTAAAGTTCCATTCTGCGTTGCAGCCTCTCTCTGCTGCTGTGTAGATGCTGTTCTCAAATCAAAAACGGATGCAGCATGCTGGGTCCTCTGTCATGACGACCCCATTCTTGAGATGACTCGGCAAAAAAATCCAGCTGGTGCTATATTCTGCCACAGTGACACAACAGGGACAAAAACTCAATATGACAGCTTCCAGTCACTTCCCAGCATAGAGCAGGCTGTCAGGGGTTTGCAGTGATTGGCTATGGGCTGTGACAGAATGAGCACACGCTTCACTCTCCAAGTGGCGCCTAATGAAATCTCTATTTTTAATGACAGAGGGAGGGCATAAATTGTGGCAGCATGTAAACAAATTAATTCTTTTTTGGTTTCCTACTGTAGGAACTCTTGTTAATGAGGGAAAAACATTATTAATGTCTGTCAATTAAAAACAGGAGCTTAAAAACACAATAAGAGACTTTGTGATTTAAAACTGTATCCCCCCTTTACTGGCAAACTGGGGGCCTTCATGATAGCCACCGGTTTTCCTGAAGCTAAAGGCTTTATAGCTGTTCCATGCGTCATCAGGATGTCAAAGGGACTTGAAAGCACTTATAAGTACTGAAATGACCTTGGGATGTGTTGTCCAAAAAAAAAACTACAATACTGGAAGCAAAGACATTTCATGTCCATCGCGTTGAATATTATCCCTCTTCCTGGACAACAGTTGCACCAGCCACACATAGCCTTGAAGTAAAATACTCTGGATATCCTCAATGACTCCCCTGAGTGACAACATCTGTTAAAATATCAAGGCAGCACAAGACCTTTTTTCCAAACAGCTCAGAATTTCTGCAAGATCTTCCATACAGTATATAATGAGGGATTAACTGCATGCCTTTGAGACGAAGCCTTGTGGAATCCTTTCAGTCAGCTGTGTATGTGTCAACACTGGTAGCAAACTCATGAATAATCACTATCTTTAACACAATCTAAAACTCCTGAATAATTATTTTGCATGTATCCATAGAACAGGATAGCAACCACTGATGAAGGGTGACTATCCCTATACCCCTTTTGTTTTCATGTGGAGGTGTTTTGCATTGTGGATATTTTGTAACCATTTAATAACCCTTTAAAGCAACAACAAGATCTTCCCGATTTCACCCTCCCATACATAAGGAAAGTAGTGATTTCTCATTAGTGCTCAGGACTAGTTCTCAAACTCACACCTTAGTTCACAAATGTACCAGTCGAGGACAACAACAGTCCTTTCAGTCATGGGGCCTGGGGGCATCTATGTACATTTCCAAAATAAAGTGCAGAAAATCATTCAAACTTTTCATGATGCTGATGATGGTGTCCTAGATGGGCTGTGATTCTTGACAGCCGAAAGTGATATACAGTCTGTGGATCACCACCAAAAGACCACGTGGTGAAGTCAGTCTGATGCACAGGACAGAACCTTGAGGGGTATCAGGGGAAGACTCTACAGATTAAACGGGCCAGGCAGGGACATATGCGTCTTCAAAGGCGACAATGTTTTCTCAATGTCCCAGCATCACTCCTTGCTCCGTTCTCTCACCACACATAGCGGTCTGTGTCTCCACATGGCAAACCCACAACATAACCTTCTGAATAGTCTGAAAGTCTTTTGCATAATCTTCTGAATAGTGTACAAGTCACATTCAGTTATAGTAAGGGAGACTACAGAACCTAATGGGTGTGACAAGGGGTCTGGTTCAAGGAGTAAGGTGGATCATGTTAGGAAGGGGAACAGTATGGGGTCTATCTAGGTATGAATGGTGTGAAGGTCTGCAGACAGGAAAGGTCTGGTTCACCCTTTGAATGTTAATGAACGTGGGGCCTCAAAGGCTTTTTGGTGCCAGTTCACTTAATGTGAATGTGATACAATCTTGTTGGGGAAAGATTCACATGAGTTGATAGTAGATGAAAAACTCCAGAACAGCTGTATAATTTAGCTTTTGACTGATGAAGCACAGAATGATGTCCAGAGCAAAGGTGACTCTCAAATCAAAAGAAAACTGACAGCTGCAGAATCATCTACCGTATGTTAGTGATTTGATCTGACAAGTGCCGCACCCTTGTTTCAAGCACTGGGGATCATAGTACAATAATTCTGGAATTATGTAGCAACAAATTCAAATAATTCTAGTGCTAGATTATCAATATAATTTAGCCACTTGTGTTAGATTATACACAGGATACTAGCGGAGCTTCAGCGGCCAAATCCCACAGTTAGCAAAAATATTACTCGTTAGCTAGTTCGATCACTTCAACAAATGTGTTAACCACAGATTCTGGTGTTTTTTGATCAAATATTTTAATTGATAGTCCCCTCTAAAACACACACACACACACACTCATGGCTACCTGCAGAGGGAGAAAAACACTGCACTATGTTCTTCGACCTGTGAACAAACAATGAAAGCTTGAGTTTCGCAATGTTCTCCTGTTACAGAATGTACAGAAGTCTGGAGATGGAGGTTTTCCATTGGCCAGGAATTAGACTTTATTGTAGCCAATGACATGGATTGAGCATTGTTAAATCAAATACAGCTGTTAGCCTTCTAAAGAATCCATCACTCAATTGTATGTCTACATTAATGAAAGTTATTGTTAAATGTATTGTCATTTGAATGCAGTTTGTTAATACAATGTATTTCTACAATTAAATTAGTTTTGTGTCTTGACCTTTATCCTATGACACAGTTCAGCTATTTGAGCGATGATTATGGCTACAGCCTGCACGTGCAGTAGCAAATGCGTTAATTATGTGTGCAAAAAAAACGCACTAACAGATTAACATAATAAGCTAATAAAAATGTTGATTTCGTATAATTCAGTACGTTTAAATTAGTAGATCATTGATTTCATTTCCCACCAAACCGACTAAACTAAACACAGCCTAATTAGGACAGCTGCGGTCTAGAAATGGCCTACTTCATTGAACAGGTCTTCCTTAGTAACCTAGTCAGGCAAGGTGTCTGCGTAACTAGAACACCCACTGTTCCACTGACTCTGATAATTCACAGCCATCGGCAAGAGAGGCAAGCTCCGCTGCTGGGCGTTGAACACCGTCGTCAGGACTTAGCCGAAGGGGGAAATGTTTTTATTTTTTATTATGACAATTTTCACACAGTTCGAGACAAACAGAAAACCTAAAGACAGTCATGGTCCATCGTCTGTCTGACTCACATGAACATTACCCCATCTGTTATACCACACTGCTTGTCTACATGAAAACGCTTCTATGCTAGGTCACACTGACACGAGACATAGACATCGCCATAAGCATTGATAATGGAGAAAACATTTATGAGGTTTTTATAGAGAAATTAAATTTCATGGGAACGTACCACTGTTTGTACTGTATATCAGAAAACACAACATCAGCCTTTGTTTTATAAACTGGGGTAATAGGTCTGTAAAGAGTGCTGTCTGGAGTCGGCCCAAATGAGCAAGCATGTTGATAGTATGGGACAGTGATGCTGCCCTCTGCGTTATGGCTCCACCAAGCAACGAGGGGAAGGTAAACTACTGGCAGGACAATTTTGGGGCTATAGAAAAAATATTAAGCCCAACAGCCTGGTCCTAGCCATGCCCTTGATTATACATCAAGTGTTTGTTGACTGGCTTTGGTAACAAACTAAACATTGATAGAAGATGAAATGGAGCAATGCATTAGGGCTTAAGATCCAAACCAGTCCAAGGATTAACATCTGAGTGGTGAACATTATGGTGACTGGTGAGTAGTTCAAAGATTTGAAGAATTTTGCAGAAGGAACAGTCTAGTTACAGAGTTGGGGTCAATAGCCAAGGCAGGAAAATGCAGAGAAATGTCAGATTCCAGTTAATATATAAGATTGATTGATGACTAACCAATTGCCTGGATATCTAAAATCATAGAAGAGAAGCTTTTCCCCTGAGTTGCTGAAGCTTCCATTTGCCGTGATTCTACTTAAAACATTTTTTTGTCAAATTTAGCGAATTGCTTCCCATGGTCCTTTAGCTGTCCTAAAAAAACTCTGGTGTTTATACACAGTCTAGGCTCTGTAAAAAGGAAACAAACATAGTGGCTCGGATCGAGCCATGCACTATGTTGATCCCAGCCAATCAACATAGTGCTTCAGGACCATGGTAGGGAAGAGTGTAATATGATTGTCTGTTGGATTCAAATATCATCAACCTTTTTCTAAACCAAAACTGAATTGTGGACTGCATCTTTAAGCAGTAGTTGTAAACACCACACTTAACCACACACCCATGTGCAGAAGATCTATGTGTTTTGCACATCCACATACTATATATAACCACTTTGTACATGCATGCAATGATGTTACCTCCATTTAAACAATGCAGTATTGTTTGCCAAATTGAATCCAAATGTGGTTCAGATAGAAACACTGGCATCTGATGAAGCGAGGTCTCCTTTTTTTCCTATTTCAAAAAATGTCAACTTTATAAGCAGAGCTACAAGCTGAATGAGGGATGATTGCATGTCTATCTGATTGTCAGTTTGATTGCCTGCACGATGCTTGAGGACATGACTTTCCCCTTACTTTCTCATGCCCAGAGAAGCATCTCACTCACTCCTCCCATCTGGAGATGGTTAAGGACTTCCATAAAATGGAGAGATAAAAATATAGGTTCCCCACAAATGCTGCAAACCGTAGATGCATGGATTTGAGGTCATCATAAATAACAGACTTGTGCACAATGATATACTTGCAACTCAATATTGTGCAACTCAAAACCTGAGGAACATTATTTGTTAAATCATATTTATTCAGCTGCTTATTTTTTAACAGAGCCTTTAGAAGTGCAATGACACAATGGCTGACAGAGTTAATGTTCTGAACTTGAGTTTTGATTGATTTTCTCTTTAAAGGTATTTTTCACCTGCAGATGAAAAGTTCTCACGGGTTCTTTTTCTGTCCAGTACCAGCCAACATCCCCAACACCATCTCTACTCCAAAATGTGACTCTTTCATGGATACTTTGACACGAATACGCTAAAAGTAGGCCATGATATTTCTATCATGGCCAACAGTGAATCACTCTGAAAGTCACCACACAGTCATCCAACTGTATATTAAAAGATTTGAGCAATAGTTACAAATTAAGTTGATGAAAATAAACTTTAAGTACAATTACTGAACAACTGAAGAAAAATGGTTAGGGCAAGTTGTAGTTAACTTTTTAGTGCTGCATAAAGAATAATTTTACTGTTGGAAAGTAAACTTAAAGAGGGCATCCATGATTCTGCTGAGAGGTTGTTGATATTTGAGTTAAACAGCAAATCAAATTACACCCCTTCACTCAGTGCTCCTTAATCAACATGGCTGGAATAGTTTGTGCTTCAGTCGCTATGTTTGTTTCCCATCTCCCCAGCCTCGACTCTGCATGAACACCAGGGTTTTTGAGCGCACACACTGAACGGAGAGCTAGAGGACCATGAGGAGCAATTTGCTGAATTTGACAAAAAAGTGCATTGCATCAGAATCGAGGACTGAGCTGCACTAGGCACAGTGCATTGGTACCTAACTCATTTGTCTGAAGTAACACAAATGCTCACTCTTAGGGATTTGAACTGGAGGTGCACATAACAACCGGTGCCTCGGGTGAACTATTAAACCCACAAGGGAGCCTTGCAGTTTGCTGCTGCTGCATATCCAGTCACACATGAACTGGCCTGCCAGGTGGCAGCTGAGCTGACTAGAATGAGTCTGGTCCTGGGCCAAAACCGGCACAGGTCTGGGCCTCCGCCGGCTGCTATGGACTTCAGCGAGTTACACAGCAAATCTGTGTGTGTTTTTCCCCAGTCATTTAATAGGTCTGAAAGAATGAGATGGCTTGCAAAATAGCGTGTAAGAACGTTGTGGAAAAACACCCAGATACGTTTTACTGGTTACATTTATAAGGTTGGGTGTAGATGGTTATGAAGTAAGCTATTAAGAATAACGAAAACCTTCATTTCAACTGAAGTGTTGTTGTGTGTATTTAAATGATTAATGTAACACTTACATAGACTAAATGTCCTCATCCAAAGTGCATTTGCATCAACAAAAGCATGCAAATAATCACATTAAAAATATCCACGCTCTCGATCACACACACACACCACACACCACTGCCACCTATGATGCAGTCATCGTCTAAATACGGGGACTTTGGTGTCATTCGTGACAGTGGTCACTTGGACTGTTGTTGGCAATGCTAAATCAGTCAAGCTGCGCAGGCTTAACGACTAAAGCAGAAGGATCCAGATGGATGTGTGGAAAATGATCTAAACATCTCTTGATCTGCCCCCGATGATTATCCAGACCAAACAAAACCCACACGGATACACAAGGAGTCACGGAAATCCTTCGATGGGAAAAGGATTGCAACACTGGAGATGAGGAGGGTAGTGGTATGAGTTATTTGCCATAAAGTAGAGCGGCATATGCAGCTTTATTTAAATCTCTCTTTCTCCTCCTCCTCCTCCTCCGAGTTCTTTCTACATTACCCTTTTAATCAGCACTTCGTAACTCACAATGTTGTCTCCTCACTTTTTTCTCCTCTTCTTTTTCTCTTCTCCTTTCTTCTCTCTTTTTCTGTTGCATTGCTCTCCTCTCCTCTTGCCAACCAACCCTTTCTCTGATCTTCTCTTCTCATCTCCACTCCACCTTTATTCTCTACCTCCCTTCCCGCTCCCCTTATCTATTCTCCTCTCTCGACCTCCTCTACTCTCGCCTCCTCTCATCTCTTCTGTGCTCCTGTTCTCTCTTCTAGTCTGGTCTCATCTCCTCTGACCACCCCTGTCCCAAACTCCCATCTCCTCCTCTTCTCCTTTGCTCCTCTTTTCTTCTATTATCTCGTCTCCTCCTCATGATTCTCCTCTGGTCCCATCTCTCTCTCTCTCTGTCTCATGGTCATGCTCATCCCATTACTCCACTCTTTAGCTACCCAGTGCAAAGAGACTCTTTTTGTCCCTCCAGCATTTGTCATTCTGGTGGATGCTTACCGAATCCAAAACTGGACCTGTGTTAGTTCCTCTACAAAGTATCTTGTTGAAATATGCCCTCAGCTCCAGCTGACGTGAACATTTTTGGCACGTTTTCTTTGGAAAAAGCACAGTGAGATCCCACACATTCATTATTGATGATAAATTGCTCACCAAATACCAAGGAAACATTTTAACGCACTCTTGCTTACATGGCTCATTAGTAATGCTCTTGTGTGAGCACAAGTGTGTGTGTGTGTGTGTGTGTGTGTGTGTGTGTTTTGGGCACAGTGCATTCAACAGAAGTAAGACAATATCCCTCATAATATTTGGAGTGTGTTGAGTTTCCTTGCGTTTGAGCTCCTCGGGCAGGCCGGTAATGACCTAAATGAAAACTGGACCCTCCAGCACGAGAGATAAATCAGCTGTGTCAGGATATTTACAGTGGACCTGCACAACCAGCAATGACATAGGAGGTGACGGAGCCAGAGCAATTCAATGTTTAGTCATGTGTGTGTGTGTGTGTGTGTGTGTGTGTGTGTGTGTGTGTGTTTGTGTCCATTTTTATAGCTTCATCTATATCTTGTTGCATTTCGCATTTGTGTCCTTACAATCGTTTACGATCGTTTACAATCTGCATTTATGTTACTGTACATGTGTGTGCGTGTGTGTGTGTGTGTGTGTGTGTGTGTGTGTGTGTGTGTGACATGGACACAGACAGACAGGGCGTGGGGGGAGTGTGTGTGTTTGTGTGTCTGTGTGCGCATGTGTGGAGTGTGTGTGTGTGTAAGTGTGTGTAAACTGTGTCATACATACCCTCCACCCGGCTCCTTCGGCCTTGCTGGCCTGAGCTGGAGCTGGAGCTGGGCGGATCTCTCTTCAGTCCTAATCTCAGTGTTTAGACGACACGGCCATAACCACAAACACAGGCCAGGGCTCTCAGAGGCTGGACCACGGGTGATCGATCAGCTCCAACAGCTCTGGCTCCAACACTGCTGTGGTGGTGAGAGACGCAAAGCCAGGACCAGTGTTCATAGTTCCGTCTGTGTGTGTGTGTGTGTGTGTGTGCCTGTGTGTGTATGAGAGCACGGGTGGGTGCATGTGTATGTTCTGAAACAGTTCTCTCTGTGAACAGTGTGTTGGTGATATACAAAGTTCATATATACGTGCATTTAAAGTTGTGTGTGTGTGTGTATGTGTGTGTTTGTGTGTGTGTTTGTGTGTGTATGTTTGTTTGTGTGTGTGTGTGTGTGTGTGTGTGTGTGTGTGTGTGTGTGTGTGTGTGTGTGTGTGTGTGTGTGTGTGTGTGTGTGTGTGTGTGTGTGTGTTTACATTGTGTGTGTCTAGCTCTAAGACTGGTGACCTGGTGAAAGACACAAAGTCTCCTTTGGTTTCATTTGTGTGTGAGAGGACATGAGGACATCATGTACAATGATAACAGTCTCTTTCCAGAATGATTAGTATCCCCATAGAACAATCTGTCTGGCAGAGGCCCGTGGATCATGGCAGTAACTTGTGTGTTTTGACTGTTCAAATGGTGCTGTCTCTACTGTGCACTCTAATCCTTGCAGGTTACTGCTGAGAAATGGTTGCTCCTTTAGTTTCCCAGCATGTGGGAGATGGAAGTTCTCCCTGACTGCATGTAAAGGTATAGCTATTTCCTCTTCATCTTTGGCTCAAAGTGATAATAAACTTCAGAGTAATATTGATTTACATTGTTCTCCTACTATATCTACTTTCCATAGAATATTCTAGTTTTTTTCCCCCTTCAATTCATTCTGGGGGGAAAGGCCATGTTTTGCCGTGCCTACACACAAAATCGCAGTTTTGTTACAGAAATGAGAAGAAATACCATAAGAGTTTGATTAATAGCCTGGATATAAATTTGCTCCTTTTGTCTTTTTTTTCCACAGTTTTACCTGTCAGACGGTAAAATATTAGTTAAAATAAACTACCATACCTGCACTGGGGGCAAAACCTTGACACAAATAGTGGTGATGGATAATGGACCAAAATCACCTTACAGATACCTCCATATGGGACCAATCACAGTGGGTAGAAACAAACCGATTCCTCTCCAGTCGCTCACGGCCGTTTCGCACTGGGCAGGTCCCAGGACTCCTTGTGTGGAGCTGTCAGAGATTTGGTGGGGAGATGTAACACTCTCACCCTCCGGTCATCCTCGGCTGAAGCGAGAGAATAAATATATGTACATAGCGCCAGACAAGGATGGTTATCCATCACACCAGCGTGAGCGCAGGTAAGGAGAAGATCCTTGAGGCGACAAGCAGAGAAATTCAGAGGTACAGCTCTCTCTCTCTCTCTCTTTCTGCAGTGGAAAAAACACACTCTCCAGCAAGCGATCAATCGTTCCATACCGCTCTCTCCCAGACTCTCAACAGAGGAGATAATGGGGGAATTTAAACACTCTCAGAGGTTTGCAGCACATGCCTGTACTGTATGTTGAGTCAAAAAGCTTTATTTGATCATTAACTTAGCTGTGAAATCAAAAGGCAGATATAATGAGAGTCAACAATCACATAATTGGTGGGGCCAGTGGCAGCTTGTTGTATGTCTGCTGTTGGCCGAACGTGATTCCTCTTTAGATATTCAGATTCCCACTGAGACTATGCCCAAAAATATTTGCCTTGGACACCAGGTAAGCAGGGACTTCTACTGGGTAAATACATACATGGTGGAGGATATGTTGTGAATTTCAGGTGAAGATGTCTGCACTCCTCATTGACTTTTGCACATCAAGTATTTGAGACATCCTATGTCCATGAACATTTATTTTCTTGCTTTTCCAGCAATAGAACAGACATGGTGCTTACTGGTAATGGTGTTCAGTGACCAGTGGAGCTCCTGTTTCGATAAGATAGTTCAAGCAACTAATATTTCAGGCAAAATAATTCCACCTTTGTCATGACACTGTGAACATACAGCAATATATCCAATACAGCTAGAGCTTCTTCATCCAAACTTCCTGGGTAAACAATACGAAACCCTTTTTTTACAGAATCAGTTTGAATTGAAAATGTTCTAGGCATGGGGTGAGTGAGTTCAGTAGGGATCAATTAGGTGATTCATTTGGCCACATCAGTACCCATCCCACCAATCCAATCTGGTGGAAATTCCAGACATCAAAGGAACGGGGCTGGGTGCATTGATTTTGTCTGGGTGATGGTTGTTGCCTATCCCTCTAGTCATAAAACCTTTCAGACTTTAGCATCAAATAGCACCAGGAATGGATCTGGTGTCAGTCTGCCACCTTCATGCCAGATCAACACCAGATCATGTCCAGACTGGTTAAGTGTGGGTGTGAATCCATGTGAGGTCAGGTGCCTGTCCACACTATACCTCCCAGGAGAGGCAGGCCAGACCTTCGGATTTTCACCACTTAAACTAATGTCAACCACAGCTGAGCAGGTCGCAATACCTTCTGTTGCTATGCTGTTGCTATGCACAAGGCTTGTTTTCCGAGTATTCTGGAAATGCAAGGCCAAAGTATTCAGACACATTTCCTTTTTATGTTTCTCATTACACTTTACACAATATTACTATTATGACAAAACAGTACATTTTCCCCTATCATATTTGTAATGTGGTGAATAAACAAGTAAAATAGACTGTTCCATAGAAAAAAAAGATAATCTTGCATGTGCAGTCCATTGGATGCAGACAACCATGATATTTTCAAAGGGCAAGAGAACATGGTGGCTCGAATATTTTCAGACGATAATGACAGACCCAAGATGGTCGTCAACAACAACTGGTTACCATTGACATGAAATCCTTCATGCGCATCAACCTCAGGCTAAACACGCCTAAGCGCTGGAGACGACATGGATGGCCACGAGATTCACCACTTACTTCTCCACTTCACTTTTTTCTTCTCCTCTCTCATCCCCTCTTTTCCACATACCCCAACATACAACTTTCCATTCCTCTTCTGTTCTTTCCACTCCACTCTGCTTTTCTCCTCCCATCCTGCTCCTCGCCTCTCAGCCTCTCAGCATCTTTCCACTTCTCCTGTCTAGAAGGAATGTACCTGAATCCAAATATGTTATTCATATATGGTTATATATGTTTTATAAAGCGATGGAAACAGACATTCATTCTAGTTTAAAAAACAAAATCAGCTCCATGACTGACATCAGCCATTGTGTTTTGTCAAATTAATTCATATCTTCGTGGATGGCCAAAGCCAAAAAATGGTCATTCTGTTTGCAACATAGGGCTTTGATTTCACTTACTATTTCATTTCCTTATCATTTTATTTTCAACACATTACTTAAAAGTGTCAGCTGTATTCTACCCTCCCCCGAGTCAGTGCACAGAGGGCTGAGAGCTCAGGGAAAGCTAGCGAAACAAAATCCTGGGGAAGCAGCTGGATTTCTATAAATTCTACACACCTATACACCTATACATCATTTGTCATTTTTAGCTGCTCCATGTGCCTGCCCAGATTTTTCCAGGCCGACCAATCAGCCACTTTATGTATCCTCCACTGAGGCAATGACGAAATAATTAGACTTTTCAATGCCAAGCTTTGTCATCTCTGACTCTTCATGTAGCCTAGGCATATGCAGGTGATATTGCACTGCAGGTAGGTTAAAGTGTTTTTTCTCCCTGCCCGCCGTGGCAAATATGATATCGTTTCTGTTGTATGGGGAGTTTGGACACAGCAAATACATTATTACTGACTAGTCCAACAGAAAGATAACCAGCTTCTGACTCTTTTGGCTCTCACCCAGAGTAAAAGCCAGTTCGACACTGACTCTTTTTCAGTCTCTGTCTTGGTTACTCTCTTTTTCTCTTCCTCGCTTCCTCCGACAACGTCTTCCTTGGTGTCTTCGTCGCCTGCGCCATGATGTCCATACAGAGAGAGTCTGGATGGGTCTAGTTGTTGTTGAGTGAGATGGTGCCATAAAGCATTATGTAGTTCTTGCGATAGGTGTCGCACCCTGTCCACCAAAGTTAGATAGCAAGTCAGTGTACCGCCAAAATAATTTTGAAGCTGTTTTTTTTATGGTAAAATTGTTACATAATGTTGCTTTAAAACAAAAAATCCTTGTTGATGCGGCTAACCCTGTTTCCATCAGCCAGTATCATTTTACCCTAAATGGTATGTGATTCCACCGTTTGATTCTACCAAACTCATTTCACTGCTCGTCAAGGTACATGATGCTTATAAACTTTTTATAAACGTTAATCACCTCTTTTCAGAGGATAACCTTTGCATCCTAAATGATTTGATAGGAAGTTTAAGCGTTAATTTGCACAAGTTAAAGGCTTGGCCCGCTGGTGGGCCAAACAGGACCAAACAGACATCTACATCTATATCTGACACAGTAGCCAATTTAAGGTTATTGAATTCATATTCCAACTTAAATTAAACATGTGAAAGAAAATATTGCTCCAAAAATGTATTATGATTATGGGCCTTTCCAGTATATTTTTCATGTCTTTCAAAGTTCGATGATATAGACGAACTGTGCGACAAATGAATGGCAAGACCACTTGGTCTACAATCGTGCATGTCAAAACGCTATGAAACTAACTCAAAAGAACAGCCTAAGAAGTTGCAAACGTTTATAAAAAGTTTATAAGCATCATGTACCTTGACGAGCAGTGAAATGAGTTTGGTAGAATCAAACGGTGGAATCACATACCCTTAAGAGTCCACTGTAAAATAAGACCATAATCACCTTTTTATGATATTCCTCCGTCAAGTAATCCATGGGACGAAATTAAACGTAAATTACTTCTGACTCACTGGGACTCTTGCGACCCACATGGATCAGTATGTCATCATCTCTTTTTTGGAGCGATACCACAGTCATCACGATAAACCAATCAGACAGCAAGATATATCCCTGCGGAACTAAAGACTCCAATTGGATTGGAAAACTAGCCTGGCACAAAACGAATGCATGCACCCAGTTCTGTTGAGCAGTTGCCATGGCAGCTACACTTATTCCTCACATGGAAAACTTATACTACTTGTGTGGCCCCCTTCAAAATGACATCAGAATACAAGTCTGTGTCCCACTCCATTTATCAGCAATCCTCAATTTTGCACAATATGCACATGGAAAATAATAAAATAAATACAATCATAAATATAATAAAATAAATATAATACAAAATAATACAAACAATTACTCTATTCCTACTTGAATAACTTTGATTGGGATGAGATTTGAGTTCCAATTTTGTTGTTCTCTTGACGATAGCTAATCTTTGTCTTTTTAGCAAGATAACCATACATAGGGTACGCGCAGCTGACAACATGCTTCCTGACACAAGCGTTTTCTTAGCCACAATTTAGTAGACTACTTCAATAGAAAAAAGTCTGAATATCACTCAATACCCGACCATCAGGTGCAGTAAAGCTTCGATTTGCACTTCGACAATCAGCCAAACACAAGTAGCGCTTTCTACGTTACTCTGAAAAATGTGCTCTTCTTTTCGGTGGTCTACAGTCAAAGAGAACGTTCATACCCCATACCCAGCATCTTCCTCTTTTCATGACCCCTCACCCTGCTCAATGATTGGTCAATATTTTAACATATAAAAGAAATGTCACAGACCTTTGACATTTTTCCCACATTAAAACAGAACAGAATTAGTTTCTTCTTGTATATTAAAATGAACATAGAATTAATTCACAGAAAATGAACAATTCTAAAAATATGAGATGTATACAGATGTATACATACAAACACAAAAGGCAACCTAACCATTATATTTACTGGGCTATATACAGGGCTTCACAAAGTTCTATTTCGTTGCTAAATATACCAATTTCTGTACAAGGCACAGAAATATCCCTCCCGTCCCTTATAATAAATCTTACTGCTTTGATTGGTCAGAACACCTGAAATGTTCTTAGGATATATTAAACTGATATTGTTGAGCATCGTATTACACTCTGAAACACCACTGCTACCGGACCCTCTGAAACTTTTGCCACTGTTACCGCTGGTCAGTGTGACCCCCACATTAAGCCAAAAGCTTTAGCTTTAGCATTAAGCCAAATTTTTAGCTCCGAGTGTTAACAGTTTCAACATGCACTGGCGGCTACAGTCCCTCTAATGATAGGAGCAATAACAGTGCTGAAGCATATTGAACAACACACAGCAGGTTGTACTGGTGAGTAAGTGTTTTGAGAGTCTCCGCTCTCCCACGTAAGCATTCCTCATATCCAGCAGGACACTTGGCCTGTCGGCCGGGACAGAGCAAACACTCAGCCCGGCCCCCGCAATCTGGGCTCGTGGAGCGGCAAGCGTTTCTGCTGCAGGAGGCGAGCAGTGCATGTTGATTTACAGTTTCAGTGGTCATTCATCACACACACACACTCACACACACACACACACACACACACACACACACACACACACACACACACACACACTCATACACACACACACACCCAGCTGGAGCTGATTCAAAACCCGCTGTGGAATGAATGGGGTGGTGGTGCATGGAGTGAGGAGAGCGCGAGAGAGTGAAAGAGAGAGAGAGAGAGAGAGAGAGAGATATGGTCAAACAGATGGAGAGGGGGGGGGGCGGCATATATGAGTGCGAGGGAGAGACAAACAGAGAAAGAGACAGAATATATGGAGTGTGACAGAAAGAGAGAGAGAGACCCAGCATGCAAAAGTTCTTCCATGAGAAGTGTAAACGTAGACGTGAACACTTGTCCTCTGGCTCATGCCCTGCTCTCCTGTCCTGGCTGTAATATCAGTGCTGATGGACATCTCTAGCCTGGTCTGGTGTTACACTATGTATCTTCTTCACTCAAGTCAAATGATAGGAAACAGTCTGATCTCATAGGACACGAATGAATGAACAGTGATCCAGACTTCAAAGGCTCAAGAAACTTCGATACTATGAACGGAACTATAATTGAAGGGTTATTATTGAAGGCCACACTGTGGACAGCCTAAAAAAATCAAACCTGAAAGCCATTTGAGGGCATATTTAACTGTACCTCTTAACATTGCCTTTCACCCCCTACATCACCCATAGCCACTCAAGCTCATAAAGTAATTTACAATTATGTTATGCTTGTCTTTTTGAATGGCCACATCTCACTTACCGCTGTGTTGAAGGCCTACTTCCCAAAACTTTTTCAGCAGATCTCTGAACCAAAGGGTGAACAGTTCAAGCAGACTGCCAACACCCTGCCAGCACACTGAACAATCACAGGGCAGAAATACCACAGAAGCAAAAATGTACAGTGTCATTGAAGTCCTATTAACTTAACGTTATATGAAACGAGAGCAGAGAATGGATGCAATGGTGAACTCAAAGAGTGATTGGAAGTGGAGAAGAACATGGAGCAAACTGGTGTTTACGCTCCAGTACTTTATCCTCGGGTGTTTTTTAAAGATCCTGGCAATGTGCTACTGAAGGCTTAATAAGAGGCTTTAAGCCACATTTAAACATATTCCAAGAGTTCAGAGCCCAGTTTCCTGGTGTGCTTTACGCCTTTATGAGTTGCTGGAGACGGTTGTCATCACTCATCATGGATTATCTGCCAGACAAAAAAATGCTCTCATGATTTTGTAAAACAATAACCACAAAATGTACTGTAGTCTAATCCAACATTGAAACACATGTGATACGTGAGATTGTGTGTGACAGTGCTTCTCTGTGATGGCCTTTTCTCTCCTGACCTTCTATAGTGTGTTGCATGTATTACCCTGCGGTTTATCCTCATCCACAACATGGTCATGCTTCTTTTTTTTTTTTTTACACATACACAGTATGTAAAGTATAAAAACACATGTTTACAATGGGAGTCAAATTTGCATTTTTGCTTATTGGCGGTTCTTTGGAAATCTTGGATAGGACGTGATATGCATAATATCTATAGCCTGTTCCTTCACTCCAAAACCCATTCATGATTAATTGTGCACCAAGTTGGAACGCATGATGAATTATTCAAAACCACAGGGACTTTGGCCATAATGTTGTCACCACCAGGAACAAATCCAGACTTAAGTCTCTAATTATCCCATCCAAGTGGGATCCATGGAGAAAATGGGGAAAGCTGTGCACTTTTCTTTTTATGTGAAAGTCCCAAGAACACAGTTGAATTCTCTCTATGTACATACATACGTGTGTACGTATATATGTATGCAGGGGCGTAACTATGCGGCAGCACCTGGGCCCGTGGGGTTTCAGGGCCCGTCGCCGGGCCCAAAGAAATGCACAAGTCGCTCGACGGGCCCCCACTTCAAGTACGTCGAGCGACGGGCCCACCGTCAGTACAACGCCAATTTTACCAGATATGCTTCTGTTCAAATACACACTACTAATACATAAATAGTAGTGTCAACTGCTATATATACATTTGAAAAGACAAACTTATCTCAGTCATGGTTGTTATAATTTTTTGGGGAAAAGTAGCAATTTATAACAAAATCATATGCTTATCCTACATACACTATAGAAACTATCAAAAAACTATTCAATGAAATTAATACGTTCCTAATTTCTTTGGTATTTTTGTGATTAGCAATGATGATTGCTGGGTAATATGTATGTTGTTGTCCAATGTCAAGTCTCTATTTGATCATGTGACAATACAATACGCTATAGTTAAACCAATTCGAAGGTCTGATAACCTACTTCATTGAGCACAGCACAACTTTACTCGTAACAATGCCTTTTAAGCACAAGAGTGGAAGTAGAAAAGGGCCAGAGAAAAAAGAACAGGAGGAGAAGGCGGCAAAGCTAGTCAACTAGTCGCCAGCCCACGGAGTCAGCAGTGCAGCAGTTACTAGGCTACAAGTTGGGTAAATAGTGGTCGCTATTATTATTACTTTTTCTAACAATTTTTACGGTAAGAAATGTTCCTGCTGAGAGTCAAACAAGACTTAGTTCATTGTGTACACAGTAGCTTACACACCCATCGCTTCTGAAATATGTAAGGTTGATTAATTAAACACTATTTATATCGATAACAAACACCTTTGATTAGCGGGTTTTTTAGACGCGGTTGTGGAAGTAGGAAACGCGTTCACTAGCGTTCACTAGGGGGGCCCATAATAAAATCTTGCACCTGGGCCCGTCATTACTACGTTACGCCACTGTATGTATGTATGTATGTATGTATGTATGTATGTATCTATGTGTGTATGTATTTATTTATTTATTTATGCATATCATATGTATTGACTCATTTTAACTTGACTTCTCTGAGGGCAACAGAGACACAAACAGATAGAAAGGGGTTTATGAGGATAGAGAGGTCAAGTCAGTCCTCCAGCTCTCACTCTCTCTCGCTCCCTAACACACACACGCATGCATGCACACACACACACACACACAAACCCGCATGCACAGACACGCACGCACACACACACACACACACACACACACACACACACACACACACTCCCAGGTAGAGCTGAATTTATGGCCCATATGGTGTGCAGATTGTTTCCTTGAAGAGGAGGACACCTGACTCTCCATTGCTCAGTTTGATGGGCCCTGTCATCTTGGGCAGCAGTCCTCACTGAATTTAACACAGCGAAGAATGAGAGAATAAGTGAGTGGAAAGAATGAAGGAGAAGAGAATGACCATGATGCAATGAATGAGTGAATATGTCTGTATGAGACAGAAAGATGAATAGGAGGATGAGTGAGTGAGTAAGTGTGCGTGTGTGTGTGTGTGTGTGTGTGTGTGCGTGTGCGGGAGAGAGAAGGAAAAAAATGTGAACAATTGGAATATGCCCAAAATATCCTCTTTGCTCCAAGAACTTACATTTCTTTATGTGGCATAACAAAATGGAGTGGAGCAAGGACTAACAGAGCACGACTACGCCACCCTGGGAGTTGCGCCCAGGGAAATAGTTGAGTGGATGAAACTAGCCCACTAGGGGCACACAGGTTCGTGAAACTGAGGAAGCGTGAGACGTGTGTCCATAAATAATAAATATGTTTTATTTAATTGCAACCAGGTAAAATACAAAAACACACGAACAGGGAACAGTAGGACAGACAAGGGACAACACAACAACCAAATGAACAGAACACAAACAGGACTAAGGCTTACCAAGTCAGGCAGGTGTATTACGAGGGTAATGGGGTATTATCTCCAGGACACAGCAACCGTGCACTGCTCACACCAAATGCACACAAAAAGGTGAATCCACACACACACACACACACACACACCAAAAATGAGTTTGAAATCACACACGGGAGATGTTACCACCACTACGGTGGGGAATGATGGACTACCTAGCCCTGCGGCACCCAGTACAGACAACAACACATTGAATACAAAACAAACAGAACCAAACCAAAAGTAGCCACCTAAAGATGGCTACAAATAAACAGAAAAGAAATACGAAACAACCATTAACACACACACGCAAACACACACACGCAGGAGTGTCAGCCGTATGGCTGCCTCCTTAAATTTACGAATGCCCAGGACACAGAAGTACCAACAGTATTTAATTATAAAAATAGTTTTATTTGAATAAAAGTTTGAAGACAATTTATATCTTTAAAAGCAGTCTTCCAATAGTTTAAATGTCCACAAGGAAAATCCACTAGTGAGCTGACAGACAGCTGGGGTCCAATTGTAGTCAAATACAGGCTGGGATCTGTCCAGTGTGGATGGCTTGGTGTGTCGTCATGGGCGACGCCCCCCTCAAGACGATGGGCTTCTCCGGGGATTCCCAATGACGTCAGTCACGGCCTCTCGACGCAAGCAGTCCATGCACCACAGTAAAATAAATAGTTAAAACTCAGCCAATGCAATAAACAGCGAAATGGGGTTTAGATGGAACAAATACTTCCCTTCACGCTGGGTATCGTGAGCGTTGGAATATTCGCCACGTTGGCTCCTCTTGGTTCCGACTTCTGTTGTTGGAATCCTTTCGTCCCAACCCGGAAATGGCCACCAGCAGACCTCGGATAGTCAGGCAAAGGATCAACGTACCGCAGGCCACGTACACAGTAATAATGACATATAAAAGTAGGAGGCAAAGCTTACGTTCCTTTGCTCAGGAATTGTGAGCATTGATTATTCCAATACAGCTCTCCGTGATGATAGCGTGTTTTGGGCTGCTTCCATCCGTTGCTGCCCAATGCCTTCCTTCCGTCCGTCCGTCCGTTCGTTCGTTTGTTCGTTCGTCTCCGTGTCGCTGTCCCCGCCGGGTCTCCAGTAATCCAGCAGCTCCCTGTTTATATACCCCACCTCCTTGCCCTCGCTCCCGTCGATAGGTAGGTTACTAATGGTCCAGGTATGTGTCCAGGTTCAAGCAATGAAGCAATCAGTGAGCCCCAAGGGGAAGTCTGTGTGGTGAACAGTGTTCTATGCAATTTCACACGGTGCACATTAATGGAGGATCACAATACACACAGTGAATACAAAAAGGGTGATACATTTCATAAGCACTCAAAAAGGCACAGCACACAATAATCACAGCAAGCTAGATACACACTAAACCATTCACCTAGTCCCAATAGGCTGACAGGAGCAGCTCTTTCAGACAGCAGCTGCCTGGAAGGGGGTGAGATGTGAAGGAAGACGAACATCAAACGATACAATCACTAAAAGCAAAACAGCAGCGGCGTCAACCCACCCAGGCCAATTGCTACGGGAGAGATTGGAGAATGTTACCGGCACACAACGCTAGTATTACATTTAAAAACAGAGGCAGCAAGATAGCCTACCAGGCATCCAAGGGCATGAGACGCAGGATGAAACAGGCAGCAGCTACTCTGTGTCCGCTAGCTACATACAAAGTATAAAACGTATGGGTGAGTAGCTAGCTAAAACACAGCAACCATTCACGCAGAGCAAGGACCCAAACATACCTGTTGGTGGCACGCAACGAACGTATAATCCGTTTGAGTGAACAGGAGACGGAGTAATAGGTCCAAATGACAAACCAAACAGGCTTAAACACACGACGAACAGGTGGACTTGAGCTTAACGCACAGGTACCATGAATGACGCATGCCCAGATGGCATCTCGTGGTTCATTTATACGGGCTGGGCAGACTCGCAAAGTGTCACTTAATTACAGGTAGATTGAGAGGGACGGGGAGAAGTAAACAGATGGTAAAGTGACGTCAGATTTAACCCGTCATGCTACATTTAGTACAATCCACGGGCCCTTTGCTATGCAAAATATCATCAAGCCGAAATGAAAGAAAAAGAAAGACCTTTAATACAGTAATTATTATATCTTACTGTGGATCCATTGGGAATTTGAACAGTCAGTTGGATTTTCATTCGGTCAGAAAACTGGCCAAGGGACTTCCTGTGTCTTCACAGACTTACTGATGGTGAAACAACAGCTCAAACACTAAGGGACTTGGGGGATGTTGTCTGATGTGGGGACATTCTCCTGGGACCTCTTACAGTAATATGCTTGTGACTTGTGACACAAAGGACAAGAGGACACGTGTCTGAAGGATCACAGCTCTTTAATTTCCTTCCCTTTCCTGTTTTCTTTCTTTCTTTCTTCCTCTATTCCGACATGAAGAATCTGTCAGACAAAAGAAGAAGTCTCTTAGTGCTCTTGCAAGGACCAGGAAGAATGGCATTACAAAACCTACCAAGCAATAACAAAAAGACAAGCTGAGCCACATAGCAACCAATAAGTGGCTGGAGGAGCATTTGGCAGTAGCTAATCAGATAAATCACAAATTGTTTAGCCAGAAATGCTTACACTGATAAAGACAAGTTAGAGCAGTAAGACTCTGACTCATCACTGTTATGCTCTTGACAGTAAAGATAAGTGTGTACAGTGAGACTGCAGGTGTCTCTAAACAACAAGAGTGATCGGGGTTCCTTAAAATGATAGGCACTACAACAACACTTATCATATCAAGTATCTGCCCCACTCATGATGCAGTTGGAGACTTTTCAACTAATATTTGGCATCATAAACTAGCGACAATAAACACCCTATTTAAGCAGCAGGAGGCTAAGACAAGTATTTCGTTCTTGCCATTGACTACAACAAATTATCCTAACATGAAATGCAAGTTAAAAAAAAACATACACGTGTAAGGCCAAAGCAACTGTTATAGGGGAGAGGGAGGGTTATGTGCGCTATTGGAGCCAGGCTGCGTTGTCTTGGGGATTTTCATATTTTTAAGCAGAGAACCCTCCTGGTCCGCAGTTTAAACAACATAAACAGAACAGAAATAAACCTGGCAGCTATCGAACACACTGGCCCTACATGATGAAAGTCCTTGGAAGTGGGACCCACAGTGTGCGGATGAGTGTGTGTGTGTGTGCGTGTGTGTGTGCGTGTGTGCGTGTGTGTGTGTGTGTGTGTGTGTGTGTGTGTGTGTGTGTGTGTGCTTGGTGGGAGTGTCAGAGAGGGATCACTCACTTGGAGGCCTGGTCGTACACCTTGCCCGATGGCTCTGTACAACTGGTGCTCAGTTTTAGTTTAAGTTTTACTGTATTTGGCGGTGTAAAGCCAAAAGCAATGCAAATAGGGGTCCAAGTACCACTGGACACAGGCCACACATTTCCCCCAGGACACACATGTGGCCCCAATCCCAAAGGAGACAATAGGCCTCTGTTCTCACATAGGGCCTAAACTACATTGTGCACTGAAGGGACCGGCATAGGTCATAAGAATATGCCATAGTCAATAAGTCAATGATATTATACCTAGTTATAATTGTTACTTTTATTTGGATTTAACTAGCCATGAGTGGACTTTCCTTGGTGAATATACTTTGGGCTGACCTGGGTAGTGAGGTGTAATACTAGACTCTCACCTTCCCCCCCCAGGTCGAGACAAAGAACCCTGCATGCATGGCCCATTTGAATAGACGGTAACACCCCTTAGATATCAGTGTATTTAACAGACTGTTCCTCAAGGAACAAGTCAGATATACTGAGGTGAAGTTCTGTGAGGGAGGATGGATCCTCAGTCTCTGTCTCATAGTGGTCGGCCGCCATTCTTCAAGAATAAACCTGAATCCTGACTGATCAAACCTAAGACTGAATCTTCAATTATAGTATAAAACGAATTACCATCAGCACCATTATGCCAGGGCAGGTGTGCTTTTACCAATTAGCCACCAATTAGAAGTGACATTGCTGAAGCCCTGCCTATAAGTCAGTGCTTTCCCTTCCATGTGACCTAACCTCCTAAACCAGCTATGGCTAAAAACCATCTGAAGCATATCTTTAGCAGAGGAGTACACCAGATCCTCGCCGGTTTCAGTCTCATTTGCTACCTTCATGTTTGACCTGGGCATAACCACCGATAGCAAGATGAGTGTCACTCTCATGACTGCTGACCCCTGACCTTACAGGAAGAGGAAGTGTGGGCCAGCATGAGTCATTCATCACTGATTCAACTCCGCCCGCCCCCCCCCCACCCCCCCTCCCCCATGCAGAGAGAAACTCTTGGGTTGAGCGGTGTTGTGCATTGGTTCCTGGATGTGTTGTCATCAGCTATTCAAACAAACATCATCAGATGAGCCATTCACACAAAATCAAGAAACTGGAGAGTATTATATGCCTCACTGCACCCTGAATCGTTTCCATAAATTGCAAAAATGCCCTGCCAAATTTAAGGCCAAACACTCCAGATATAAGTATGGGCCAAACACTCCAGATATAAGTATGCTCAAGATTTAAACAAGCACATTTGGCTGCCAGTGCAGGAAGTGAATTTTACTTATAAACAAGATGTCTTCAAATAAGACAAGCTGCCCGACTGTCAAATTACTTAAAATAAGATTTATGAAATACAATTCTCTTAACAAGGAGCGAGGAAAGATACAGCAATTCGCATGGCCATGTCTTGATAACTAGCTTTTAACTGGTTTTTAACATGGACCTTAAAATGCTTCTGTGGTTAACAAAGTCGTCAACATTAATATACCAAAGAACTGAGAATTTGCTGTGTATGGTTGGAAAAAAGGACGCAAAAACAACATAAAAGCCAGTGGTAGTCAAGGTAAAAAATGAAAATGTAAGACCTATGGCAACATATCTTACCGATCAAACAAACCTAACAGTGCTTTAAACCTTAAAATAAATAACAAACGCCTTGCCTACATTCGGTTCTCAGATGGGCTGATAAACACAGTTATTTTATCAGGACCAGAAATGAAAAGAATTATATAGTGCAACCCTAGTCAGTTATGACCTTTTCCCACTTGACCGTGGCTTTTTATATGAAGAAATCATGTCCCAGTTATGGATGGCGTCCGAGAGGGCTCCTGTCTGCAGCACAGAGGGGAGTGTCGTAATGCGACAGATATTAAGATATGTGAGGTGAGAGGTGAAATACCACGCCATGAGATACATCACGCTTTCATAGATATCCTCTTTTGGTAAGATCACCACAGCTATGGTTAAAATGGCCAATATGCAGTTGGTTTCACAGACAATCACGACAGGGCTGAAGAGTTGTCTCTCGCCTGAATCACGACAGGACTGAAAAGTTGTCTCTCGCCTGAAGAAAGGTGTTGGGGTCTTCTGCAGACCAACAACCTAAAAAAGAAAAACATATAATGAAAAAAAAATTCACACCCTTTGTGTCTTATGGTCAAGTAATGAAAGGGAGATGGGACCATGGCATATTAGGCAAATGGCTTGTGATAAATGGTCTACATCTAAATATAAGATTATTACTTGGTACTTGGTTACATCTGCAGTTTTTGCAGTGTAGTTCCTCTTACACGTGCCAATCATGAGGGGAGCATAGAGGGAAATACATGTTTGTGTTTGAAAGTGGAAACATTATGGGGTCTTACAAAAGAATGACAAAGGCAGTAGGACAGCAATGCCTGAGCATTTGGATGCACAGCATGGGAGTCCAATATGAACAATCGATATGGAAGTACCACGTTGAAGTTTTTTCTGAACCTGGAGTCTGGACCTCTGATTAAACACTACATTTTTGGTTTACTGAAGACTCAGATTCTAATAATTTTAGCAGAGAGTTTGGGTAACTGAACAAACAGCACTTGTGGACTGCAAACAGCAGTGTGCAGAATCAGTAGCGACATATTTGTGTTGACCCCTTGCTTTTCAAAAACGACACACATAGTAGGCTTGTTTGGGTGTTTTTCTGAGGTATAGGTTTGTATTTCACCTCTTGTGCACCCAAACACTTGAGAGCAGACAGCTGAACGCGGGGAGGAGAGTCCAGTGGAGCATGAAGGCACTGGCCTCTGTTGCCAAGCACCACAGTGTTCTTTTTTTTTACTCTCTTGGCTGGGTGGCTTCCACGCATATGTTCCCTGAAAAAGCCCCTAGGCCACAGGGCGGGGTGGGGAGGGAACAAGCAGATGTGCTCGGGCAAGACCGAGCCAATCGTTGTGGTTCTATTAATTAGTGAGAAATATGTTCTAGGGCTGTTCTGAAACATCTCAGAATACTAAGATTCAGGATTAGATTTTTTTGTTTTAAAGTTAACTGTTGGAGTATGCAAGGAGTATGCATTTGCTTTGCTGTTACGGTTGTTTAACCCTCTCTGTGTTTGTATCTTTCAATATTATCTGATCAAATAGAAAAGCCCTGTGAAACCCTTGGCATGGCATGCTGATAAAATGCACTATTTATAAAGAATATGCAATGTACAAATATAATCAACTGTTTACTGGCAAGAAAAATATAACTACCAGTGTATTAAATGGTGCTGTCAAGTCAGCCAGACATGTTGGATTGATTTGGGTTCTGAAAAATCAGTTAACTGTAAAGCTACATATATGGTTGTGGTACCTATTTCACAGCTCTTCATGGGAACTACCACGGTTTCTAATATTACACTGATCCCGGGAACATTCACAGCAGTTCCAGAATTACACCAGAAAAGCGCTTTGGTGATCATAAGCTTAACAGAGGCATGCAACTATTACAGAAGTGGTTTGGTTCCGAAATTATAGATGTAGTACTGGGACGGCAAGCTGTGAATCCTCTCACACATGAATTACTTTTATGCTTTAAGAATATTTACCCATTTTTGGAGTGCGGAGAGACTGCAAGATCTCACATAATGATAGCAGGGCAAAGAGAAAACAGCTGAGGGAATCACAGCTGCAGGGAACCCAACAGACACACAGAGGTTTGGGTTGGAGAATGAAAGCATGGATCTCCGATCCTTAGTAACGTCAGTAATTGAGCCAACAATAATCAGCAGTTTATAGACACCCTTGTGGACACTCGGAATATCTTCTCTTTAAATGTATCTCTTTAAACGGTGTCATATTAGTATCAAGATGTCCAAGGCACGTCGCAGTTATTTATATAGCACATTTAAAAACAACAGAAGGTGTACCAAAGTGCTTCCCGGTCAAGAAAAATAGAATAAGAGATGAAAAGGGTTAAGGAGACTAAAAACATTTATATGAAACATATAAAATACATAGGACATATAAAAGGGATAAATGTGAAAGGGAAAAAGAGAGAGATACATGAGAAAACTTTCAATAACTTTCATTAACTTTCAATAAGGCAGAAACCAGATGGATACATATCAAGGATCCCATTCTCATTCAAATAACTTTCATTAACTTTCAATAGGGCAGAAACCAGATTGATACATATCAAGGATTCCATTCTCATTTAAATACATTTGTAATGGATTCAAAACTGACAATTTAGGAGCTTAAAAATAGGAATGGAAGTGGGAGCTTAAAGAAGGGTTAAGGTTAGGCTTCTTTAGCAAAGCATGTTTAAAAAATGAAGGCACAATTTCTGAGATCAAAGATGTAATAATGATGATGAGCACACTGCTACCCACAATAGGAAACACCTTCCATGAAAATCAAGATGGAGTAAAATCTGTAGGGCAGGTAGTGGGTTTCATATGAGACACTACGTCAGTGAGGCAGGTGAGTGACAGCTCATTAAAATGATCCAAAGTGGAGGTAACATTAAACATAGTATGACAGCCATTGGCTGCTGTTGTTATCCATGATCTGATTTTGTTCACTTTTTTAATAAAATTGTTTAAAAAGTCATCAGTCATGAGTGAAGAAGGAGTCGTAAAACTAGCAGGTGGGTTAAGAAAGTTATTAATGGTACTGAACAGGACCCTGGGCCTATGGTGGTCCTGTGACACAATTTCTGCTAAAAAGTCATTTTTAACAGCCTTCTGATAGTTCGTAGAGCAATTACGCATGATAGCTGCAGTCTGTACTTTTTCCATTTATGTTCAGCCCTTCTTCATATTTGTCTTGATGTACGTGTATGGTCATTAAACCAAGACTGGGAATGAGGTTTGGGTCTGCACTCTTTCAGTGGTGCAATAGTGTCAAGGACTGAGGTACACTAAGTATGAAAACAAGCAACCAGTTCATCCACGCCTGACTGAGAGTAAGACTGAGGAACAGGTATGTATGAAACACAAAGGAGGCTGGCCATAGAGTCGGTTATTTGTCACGTAACGCTGGAGGGCATGTGTCTAGTAGTTGGGTAAGATAGACTCACTTTAAAAACAGTGGGTAGGTGATCTGATATGTACAGGATGTATCAGATATTATAAGATCACACACAATAAAACCATGTGACAAAACTACGTATGCTCATTGTCATGCGCAGGTGCAGTGACAGACTGAACTAGATTGAAACATTCCACTACTTTTAGGAAATCTCTGGCAAGAGGTGCGCTAGGACAGCAAGTCACCAACAATAGAGATTTGTCCTCTATAAATGCTGGACTGACCTTTTAAGTTTCAGCATAGTGCTGTTTAACTGCACGTGTTATTTAGTTAGAATGGTTATCAATAAAGGTAAGGATTACATTCTACACACACAAATGATAATAGCCCTTGACCCTGACCCTTGACTTTGACTTAAAAGACTAAAACCTTGATTTTGCTATAAAATACAGCCACATTTCTTAGAATATGGCATATTCCTCATCTGATAAATCCACAGCTGCTTCTCAAAGAGTCTACACCCTTCACAATGCAGAACGCAAATGCAAGACAAATCCATTTGTAAGTATCCACAGTTTGTTTTCACTATTACTTTGAACACAACAGTTCACCACAATGCAAAGAAGCCGACGTGGGTAGATGCTGCCAAACTACCACTGAGACGAAGTGCTTCCAGGTGAAAGGGAGCGATGCCCAATGATCTCAAAGGATGAGGAGGAATGCAAAGCAGAAGGAGCAGCTGGAAGATGTGTAATTTATCTCCAATGAGAGTTGAGGGCCGTCTGCACTATATAAAGAGCTGCTCAGGCTCAGTGTTCCCACTGACATTGCCCAGAACAATATAAACTTCACTGCCAGCCTTTTTTACTCAACAGAATATGTAGAGAGCTTGTAGTGTGTGGCGCTGTGCGATAGCAAAGACTGCAACAGAGCTGGCCCTGATCTTGCCCAGATCTCCAATCTGACCTGCTGTTTGGGGCAGCTGCAGCAGGTGCTAGGCAGATGTGTCTGCAAATGTGGCCAGAGATCTATCAGACTATCTGTCATACCGAGACAGCAAACAGGTACCCACTCAGGCGCCATGGCGCTTCGTATTTATTAATTCATTCATGTGTCTGTAGATGATTGAGAGGTCAATGATTCCCCAGGTTGGTGCCATCCAAGGTTATTCAGGTGAATGTTGAGAATCAGTGAACATTCAAGTAAGCACACATGCACACAAAGGGAAAGCAGAATAATAATAAGAAGAAGAATAAGAAGAAGACTTAGGAAGAATAGACACAAAATAGTTTAAATAATTCCCAAAGCAATTTAGATACATTTTATACACAGAGGAAATAATCTTACAACAACTAATATGTAGCACCCATCTGGATGATATGACAGCAATATGCTCACCACACATTGGCTGTCTGTTTGGGAAGGTAAGCAGACTGGGACCTTGCAAACATGTTGGAAAAAACTTTGGCGTCCTTGACTGAGAAGTCAGCCTAATGTCTGCATACATCATTATAAATGTCACACTACAAAAGTAGATGTCAGCTCAAGAGCAAAAGAGCAGGCGGCAGGATGTTGTCAGAGTTACATATGTATGTACACGTCCCAGAATGCACTTCGCTCTGTAGCAGAACCAGCAGTGACCTGGCACTGTTCAGTTCAGGCCTGCCAGATTCACTTGCTATCCGTGATTGTAATCATTGTCGAGATCCAGGCAGATGGTAGAACAGCATAGGGCATGTAGGATGGCCTTAAGTCACCATATTCATCGACCTGAGACAGGCTCTGAAACTACAGTGCTATAACGTATTCATCTATGCATCGTGCACTTTACCTACCTCGGTGCAGTATGCATTTATATGATTCACCCTAATCTGTTGTTATCACACAGTGCAATGAATAACAGTAAGAAACTCAAACACCTCCACCTTAAAAAAAGTCCCTGCCTTCTTTTGGAAAGCCTGTCGAGTCTAGAGCCTTTGATTTATAGCTTGAGCATGGATAAGGCATTAAATCCAAAAGTTAATAGGTCCAATTGTTTTAAATTATCTTTAACGCATGTTTCGTTGGAGAGGTGTGCAGTAACTTAAATCAGGACTGGCATGGCGTGGATGACAGACAGCATCTGGAGAAAGGGAGACATATTCTGTAAGAACAGTCACACACTGTCCTGATGATGGCTATATGTATCTGCTGGGACCACGTTTGAAATCGTGCGTATTATTTAGTGACGAGCCAGTCATCAAAGCGGTGATAAAATACTTCACTGTTACATAAAGTTAAGTGCCAGTTCACTTGCGATTGACCTCCTTTGGAACCCTGCAGGTGTTTTTCACAGCAGTGTAACATGATGTAATGGCTTTCTGTACCTCAAGTGCTCCAGGACTTTGGCACATATCAGAATTTACAGAGGAACATTGGGAGAATACACATGCGGATATTCAGGGGAACCAAGGAACCAGGAAAGGGACCAGGGAATCCGAATCCCAGTTCTGGCCCCAACAAAAGAACCAGATGAGTTTCGGAAAATGTTCAGAAAAGTTTTAGGAGATGCTGATGGAACATCATGCAGACATTTATTGCTTTAATTCATTTATTCCAATATTTTCTTTTCACTAATTTATTGAATTTCTCCTATTTGGCCGTATTTTATTGTTTTACATGGTTTTGTCCCATGTGTCACTGTAAGTCCAATTAGAAGAAGAAGGGACTTTACATTTCACTTTGTTAGTGTATTTTATTTAGTATTTATTTACGTATTTTCATTTGTTCTCTTTCACAAGCACCACTTTTGTCCATTACTGTGTTTCAGTACCTTCTTTTCAAAACCTTCCTCTCAAACCTACCTCTTAAAAACTAACCCAGAAGACAAAATTGTAGCTTTGTACACAAATGAAATCAGCTTGAGCAGACCATATACATCCTACATTTCATAATGTAGCCTACACATTGACAGCAAAGCTTTCTCATCCCCATGGTCTGTTTAAAACAAGTTTTCCATGAGGTTGAATCAGTCCCAGCTCTCTGTCTCGCATTAATCCCAGCCTACCACAGTGCCACTTCACCCTGATGCCGTTTGCCCACTCTAATCCCCTGAGACCTTGAGCGAGCTCTCTTGCATGTGTGTGTGTTGATCCCCGCCACTCCCCGTTACCACATCGCTCTCCTCCTCCTCTCCTCTCCTCTGTCACGCGTCTGACTCTCAGACAGGCCGTGCTGTTCCGGGGCCTCCATCAGCTCTAACCATAAAACCCTGTTGGCCTGTGCCCACCGTCTGCCCGTCTGAGGTGGGCAGGGATCAGGGCAAACCAGGCGGGCAGGGTGGGGCGCTGCCATCCACCAAACCCCCGCCACAATGCCCACTCAGCACTAGTGCCCTGGGTGGTCTGACACATTGGGCAAGAGCTAGAGGTTTCTCAGGTGGCACCCATCAAGCAGCACTGCAAAGGGTTCACAATCAACCACAGACAGAGAGAGAGAGAGAGAGAGAGAGAGAGAGAGAGAGAGCGAGAGAGAGAGAGAGAGAGAGAGAGAGAGAGAGAGAGAGTGAGAGACCTACCAACAGATAGACAGATAGACAGAAATGAAGACAGATGGACAGACTGAGACATTGGCACCCAGAGAGACAGAATGAGGAAAAGACACAGATTGACAGAAGAGAGAGTGACAGACAGAAATAAAAACAGAGGGAGAGTGAGAGAGAGAAAGAGAGACAGAATATACAGAAAGGGTGAGGAAAGAAAAAGATTTAAGCATACTTAAATTGTTGGGTTGTCATTCCTCTATGATCTCGCTGAACAGACTTGAGCAGAAGACAAGCCATGAGCATGGCACAATGTCCTTGTGAGGGGGAGAGAGAGAGAGAGAGAGAGAGAGAGAGAGAGAGAGAGCGGGGACACTGAGATTTACAGAGCTTAGACTGCTGAAGGCTGCACAGAAACAGACCTCTTTCGTATTTCTGGCAGCCGCTTTACCAATGCCTGGAATGGAAAGAATCAGTCCGGCTCTGGCTTTGAAACAGAAAAAGAGTGCAAAAAAACTAAAAAGAAAATAAGACAGAAAAGAAGTCGTAGCTTAGAAAGCTCAGACCCCCCACTGCTCCCACGAGAGAGATATGGTTCTCACCACACTCTTACGCCGTTAAGTTCCAGGGAGATACTAAACCTTTTGTGACTGAGAGTAATCCAAACTGAATTTAATACCACCAGGAGGAAAACTCAGGCGGGATTTACCACTTTTGGCTGGCTGGACAGTAAGGGGTATAAGAGAGACAGAGACGGACTGCAAGGCTAAGACTGTCCAACAGGTACTGCCTCAAGCAAAAGAAGAGAGTTAAAAAATTCTCGAATCATGGGAACGTGAGAGAAATGCTAAAAGAAGCCAACATTCCAAGACTTATGCTGAGAGGCAAAAAAAAGAGCAAAACACAACTTGCAGGCCTATTTGCAACGGACACAAATCCTAAGATCTTTTACATGGAAACTTAATGTATATGTAAGGAGATTCAATTAGGCTGAAAATATCCATGTTTCGTTTCAGTCGTAACAACATTTAGAGGAGAAACAACCAATACATCCACAGCTTAACAGATGTTTATGAGCAGTACCATAAGCCATCTGTTTGTTCCCTTATGTTTTCCATAAAAATTGAATGTTTACGTGCATACCTTAGTTAGGTCACTCTGAATTTCACGGTTGTTTTACTACAGTTAAGTTCTTCCCATGGAAACCGTTGAATGGCTGAAAAAACAATGAACCAATAAAGCCTGTTCTTTGACATTGGCTAAAAGAGATGAGCAGAGAGATTTTTTTATTTTATTCTCATTTTGCGGATTTGAAGAGAAAGGGGGTGGCCAAGGTCATTTTCCTCCTTATCTCTTTCAAGGTCAGTATTTACAGTCTGCTAGCCTTCACCTGACAGGGGTTTGAAGCTGCCTAGTGCTGAATTTGTGATTTTCGAAATGGGCAATAGCGCTTCCTTCCACCTGGGCACGACCTCAGAGAGAAAGAGAGAGAGGGCCCGCCAGGCCTCACTGTTCTACTTGCACAGCTACAATGACCGGCTGGCGAGCGAATGTGCAGATATCTAAGCTACAACTGCAGCACACAACAACTCTCTCAGAGAGCGACGGCCGTTAGGTGCTCTTTCATCCCCGATCGAAAGTGATTTTCAAGAAACAAGAGGGTCTGCTGGGGAAGTAAGACAACTGTGAATGTGTAGGCTGAGAAGTGAAGGATATGACAGGGGGACTGACGGATGGCCTTGGCCTATTGGGTTGGAGTCTCCCCAGGAGACAGCGGACTCTCCAAACCGAATTGGCCATGTTGGGGCACGGGAGGATCGAGGAAGTATCTGTAGCAGATCAGTTCCACAGTGAGCTGCTTTTGAGGTTCCTCATTTTGTTTGGGGGATGGCGGGAGGGGCGGGGGGGACCCTGTGAGATGCTGAGATTACGCACTGGTTGCCAGATATGTCCAGAATCACTCAGGCAGAACTTGGCAGAGAGGATGATCGCAGGGTCATGGCCAGGACATTACACTTACAAAGCAAATTCAAACTTTAAGTCTAAACACACACACACACACATGAACAAATATAGTTAATTTAGTCTCACTTATCAGTTATCAAATCTGCATCTGATCACCATCACCGCAGTAGGACTTGGAAGTGCACATTAGGTACAATATGGGCAATAATACCTTATTGTATTTTATGACACTGTTGCTAACACCCCCTGAAGATGACTAGCCTGAGGCTGGGTAGGCCTTTACTTTAGCCTTTGCCTAATGTTCCATTCACCCATTGACAACTAAAGATAGCTACTGATTCTGAAACGAGACATTCCATACTGGCTGTTAACTGTTCGCCTGCTGTTTTGCTTGGTGATTTAAACAGAGCCTTGTCTGTTTTTGTGAGCACATAAAAATACCACCACATAGTGTAAGATGTTCCACTGGGTTCCTTGTACCACAGTACATGAGATAATAACACTATTTACCTCTAAATATCTAATGTAGTCTCACCACAGAGTTTCTTAGTAATTAGAATTTTGTTAATAAATAACAAAGACTGGTGTAAATATGCTTATCATTAAGTTTACTGAAGGACTTTTGGCACTGTTTAAGCAACACTGTGTTCCTGCTATCCCTGTAATTTTTATTTCCCTGTGCGGAGACATGGTGGTCCTTTATAAGGACGCTTTTACAGTGCCAATAACAATGTGATGTCTCCTAATTACACCTTCATCCACAGACCTTAACTTACCTATAAGAGATAATCGCTGCAGATTCGGCACCAGAGAAAGAGAGAACACAAGCTTGCAACCATGGTGCTCAGCTCTGGGTATTTTTCCACTGTTAATTGAATAGAGTGGCACTGAACAATAAGCTTTGAATCAGGCACAATTTAGATGACTTGAAATAAACAGTCGAGCTAGGTAGTGATTACAGTCACATGGCTGAACCATAAAAAGAGCACAGACCGCGAGCTGCCCTCACGATCCTCCTGCACTGTTTACAAACACAGACAACAGAGATGGGGTGCAGTAATTGCCCTGTTTGCTGGGAACATGAGATGCCGCTTTTTATAACATCCAGCTTCATCAGCTGTATTGTTTGAAATGTGTGATTGACGCTCCCCCAACTTGCACATCCTGGGAAAACTTCTAGTACACATCAAGGAGTCAGTGCTGTGGATATGCTCAGTATATCAATACACCTCATGACCATGGACCGTTTTTATCAGCATTTAGCCTGAAAAGTCACCTAACCTAGGTTCACTTGTGTGCTGAATTGCACTCTCACTTGTTTGGATAGCTTTCGAAATAATAGAAAATTCATGTGTTTCCATTCACATCTAGCATTTAATTATGTCTTTGGAGGCTTGAAATTCCCTGACAAAAACATGATTACACACACACACAAGAAAAATCCGGCGTTTCTGCTTACTCCATTCGCAAAGGCTATTTTCTCCCATATCCTGATGTGGAGGATCTAATAAACTATTTACTTTGGCCAACCCGTTCTGAATATTTCATCCCAAAAAAAACATGGACGCATGAGCTGCATTTCAGAGGAACTTGTCACTCCTTCTTTCAAGAGAGCAAAACTAAAAACATAAGGTTTATGCGAAAAGCCATATCATCCACACCTTATTAAAAACGCGCGGCTGTCAGAGCTCGGTTTGTTAAGCGAGCGAGTGGCCAGCACCGGGGCCGGGCTTGCTGCACCCAAACCCCTCCAGTCCTGCTGACTTAGACAAAAACATGCAATCATTTCAGCATGTGCTGTCTGAAACAATGGCCCTCGTTCCCCCTCCATCTTCATTTGGTGCTTTGATGTGCATTTGTTTGCTAGTTAGATTCCTCTTTGATGCCGTTCTTTCAGATGTAAGCGTGCCTGCTCGCTGCAAGCTTTCTGGAAACATCTGAACTCTGCACTTAGGCTGGGCATGGTAACTGGCCTGAGGTATTTGCCATTGAGTGGTTCTGAATCTGATATGGTGTGAAAGGGCACTGTTTCCCCACAGCCGATGACACATCAAACAAGGGACCCCCATAGTGTCTTAAGAAAGCTGCAATCCGAGGCTGCTGTCCAGTGCCTGGGACCATTATGGGTCTCAGAGTTCTCCCCGGCCATTTTGCAGGTCGTAATACTAACAATCCCCCCTGATACCGCCGTTATTGTAAAACACGCCAGGACGCCACTACGTGCGGGACTACGGAACTATTCCTACGTGGAATTTCCTTACATCAGCGGAAAGTGGCAGGAGTGGATGTTGAGCGTGGGGTAAAGGAGACGATGGAGAACCCCAGCTCACTGGTTGGGAAAATCTATCGCCTTGCGGCCCGGCAGCAGCGAGAGTGGCTGGGGAAATGCACAGCAACACGTCTGCGTAAAGCCTGACACGTTCCACTGTTGTTCCTTTACGGTGCTATAGCCCAGGGTCACACCGATGAGCATTAGTGCCACACGTATTTAGGAAAAGAAAGAAAGAAAGAGAAAAAGAAAGAAAGAAAGAAAGAAAGAAAAAAAAAAGAAAGGATGGGGTCAGCCTTTCCATCTCGGTGTGAGGAAACGAGTCGGGCCTGTGAGAGAATGATATATAAGCTCCAACACTTAGCAATAATAACAAAAGCAAAAGCATGGCAATGTCCATCAGCCAAGACAAACAGAAACACCCAGAGCCAAGTGGTACTGACAAGTGAGAATCAGCTGACAAACGTAAGACATGTTTTGAGAGGACACAAGAGAAGCCCCAAGAGGCCTGCTGGTATTTAGAAAGCTGACACTGTTGGCAGCCTTTACACAAAATTCAATTAAATCATTCTCGTATTAATCAAACGGAACATTTTAAATAATATCTCATATAGCATCAGACAGCAACAATGCTCTGTTGAAAATACAACCCAAATCATTTTCATCTCATGCTCAGTGCAGGAATCTGCGAAGGCTATTCACACTTTGTTAACCTTCAGTGAATTGGCAAGGCTTTCGGCAAGAAAATATAAGACAAGGAAAACAACATCATCTAAACGTCAAACAGTAAGAACGTTTTTTTCTTGGTTTTTGCCATGAACATGCTTCTCTATCTGATGTCTTTTCCTTATAGAAGGTACTTCTGTGTGAAAGTCTTGTGGAAAATCTCAAAGGTTTAATGCAGAGTTTCTACTTTTTCTCTAACAGGGACTCTTTTAGGAACAGCCCCCCCCCCCCCCCCCCCCACCTGTCACCATAAATGTTTATATAGAAAATCCACAGGTATTTTACCACACAATAAATCTCGTTGGTATTCTGAAGAACAAGAGACAGATGTGAGATTTTCATTGAACACTGAATTCCTCTCTGGGTCAGACACCTCTTGCCATGTTGTCTCTGCTTTGCTAACCCTAAATGGAAATTTGTAGACGGGAAGAGGTTTTGTTTGCTTCAGCTCAACAGGATTGACTGCGTCTTACTGATCTTACAGTGGACCCACCCAAGGCTCTCACCTATTTTATGAACCTTCAGACACCACGCTGCTCAAGAATATCAAAGAGCACAACTTATCTAGTCTGAATAGCTCATTTTCCATATTTTACAGACTATGACTTAAAAGGCACTTTTTTATTTGTTTTTGCCATGAAAACTATATCCTGTTGCTAAATGCATCATTCAGCACCATACTCTAATCATAGCTTAACAAATCAATTTCATTCCACATGACAAGAAATGATGGATCCTTCTCGTAACGATGTTGGAGTGGTACTACATTAAACAAGCTGAACCTACCAAATTCAGTGACCCTGGCACTACAGCCAAAGTCAAAGAGGAAATATTACCCGCTAGACCAAAGTAATGAGCAGCAGCTAAAAAAAATAATTTCTAAGAACATGGAGAACTAGAGCAACTTGTGAGACCAGAGCTACACTGTTTGAACTGGCTCGCCTTCAGGTTAATAAATCAATCACATATTTATTGCGAGGTCTGTAAAGAATATAGTGTGGCTGGAATTTCATTTTCACCTCGGACAGCATCTTGAAAAACGGCCATGGCTTGGAAGATTCAGGAAGAGCTACAGGAAACAATGGTGCAACGAATTGGCCACGACCTCAGCCCTACCTGGCCAGCAGGAAGAGATGTCATGGAACATTCTAGAACAAGCCAACAGATGATCCGACAGCAGGGAACATCGTATCACATCTACTATTTAAATGTCCTGAATACTGGACTAAAGCAAGAAATAAAACAAACAAAAAACGAATTTTTGACTTTTGTGTGCTTTCAGTGCATGGAACTATCTAGAAAGGTTACTTTGATACTCACTTGGCCCTGATCTGCTGCAAGTCTGCTTCAGGCTCAACCTCTCTCTGGGTAGTGGCCAGAGGAGATGAATCACCAGGTCACCTGCCCCCGTGATACGCGTGGAGCCGCTGGGACAGAGGAGCAGCAAGCCGGAAAGTCGTCATACGCTGTGCTGTTTTCTTTGAGTCACTTCACAGGATGGATAGAGCACTGGAGAAAAAAGAAGAAAAAAAAAACCTTCCCTCATCTGTCTCCCATTTTCCCACTGTGAGCACTGGTGCAGTCATTATGGCTCTTTTCCATCGTTCTCTCTGACATTTGACTGCCATGAACAGTTTTTCACTTCAGAGTTTTGCTATGTCTTTGCCCCTGTAGATATCCTGCAGTCCAAAAGTTGTTGTAAATGGGTCTTCATGCCACAGGTGTTCTCCAGTAATCCTGCTCAGGTTCTGAATGCTTATGCCATATCGAACCAAATCCACTGACATCAACTGGCAGCGTGACACTGCATCGCTTGTGTTGCGTACTTAAACCGTTTGGCTCACAGGGATAGAACAAGAGATATATCTCCTCAACGTACCAAAGAAATTATCTCAATTCCCCACAGCATTATCGCCGCTGGATGAAGCAGTGTGATGAAAAGCATGAAGTGATCCATGGGGTTACAGGCATGATCTAACTGCTGATGACTGATTTTGTCAGCAGCAGGAAATAATTGGCTGTACATCTACATGAGAGTATGAACTTATGGAGCAGTAGTGGCTCTTCAAAGTAGCATAAGACCAGCAGTCTAACAAGTGTGACAACCTGTCACAGTCATCCCTGTGTGACTGGGATAAGAAAGAGAGTTTCCATGCAATGTTGATATAAACATTTTGACAAATGAAGTGTTTATTGATGTAATCACTGCTCCAATATCCATCTGAAACTGATATTGTGATCACATTCCCATTTAATGAAATGAGGAATACAACATTGAAACAAACAGAAGTATCACCAATACATTTGACCAGCACGCACACCCAAATACGCTCACACTTTCCCAGGTTTTTTTTTATTTTTCTCCTATTGTATTGATTTATTTTTGGATGACAGCGGCCTGTGTATCTAACCACACCATTAAGCTATTGTGTGCCGTAGTGTAGCCAACAAATACTTGGCAAAAATAGTTGGATCTACGATTGCAAAAATCTGTAAAGATCCAGATGTAGCAGAAAAGTAGCATTATGGTCTAAGTGGTAGTGTTTGGGGATTTCCCATGACTCTTTAACGGCTCAACTGTACATATTTGTGGTAATGTACTTAATAGGAGATCTGGGCTGTTGGAGCTGGGAGTCGAAGTGTTAGCTATATCTACAAATACCTGTTTAAGAAAGTCAGATAGAGAGAGAAAGACCTACAAGGAGTAAAAAGAAGAGAGAGAGAAAGACCTACAGAGAGAGAGAGAAAGAGAGACAGGGGGGATATAGTTTCACCGCTGGTTCATTTAAGCTTGAAAGCCAAAAGTTTTGTTGAGTTTAACAAAAACCTTAAAATATTTTTTTCTTAAAACAGAGCCATGACATGATTGAAATAACACCTGCAATTCATTTCTACTTGCAACATTCATCTCGACTCCACAGCTCTGGCCTCTCCCCTCCTTGGAGGCTAGGATTTTGACTCCTGTGCACTCTTTAAAAGCCCTCATGAGAATGGGAAACAAAATAAGTAATAGAAAAATAATGTTTTTTCTGCCCTTGTTATGACTCTGACTTCAATTACTGTTAAACGGGATCACAGGGGCAAACTGAATCTCAAACTGCCAACTCTCACACATGTGTGCAGAAAGGGCCACGTGTTTTAATGCTCACCTATGACACAAATGATTGCTTTATTCATTTACTTGACAACTTATTTTGTTCTCTGGAGATCACTACCTGCCTTTTGAAACTTCTACAAAAAAAAAAAAGTGCCTGGAAGAGCATCGTCTTTCATCTACTTCCTCTAATGTAACTGGCAGAATCAAAGGCCTCGGAGCAAAGAGCAGTTGTTGAAAAGCAGACTGCAGTGGAGGCGTGTGTTCCGGTGCCTAAGCCCATGGATCCAGCTAAGGGCCTGTGGATCTCTGGAAACGCCTGCACGTCCTCCGCGGCTGTGGAGGTGGCCTGTGGCAACACTCTGCGCACAATGGAAACCACATGCACTCCCGGTGTTAGCACCAGTGCACCGTGCTGAGAGCCAATCACACCTAATGGCTCTCATCCCATTGGAAGAGGCCAGACGACAAATCTGCAACAGCCTTTCATGCCGGAGCAAAGCTAGGAGCTCGGGACGGTCTAACTACCACCACTTACACTCACCGGGCCTAATTAATTGCCTCTGATAGGACCCTGGGTAATCTTAATTGGTTCCAGGCGTGGAGGCAACGGGTCAGGATCACTGGCAGCCAGCGGTGGTGAACGTCACTTCTTTATCTCTGCCAGATCTGGCAACCCCTTGTTCCCCATGCTGCCATATCACAAGTCCAGCTGAAAATGGAGCGTGTAATTAGTTTGTCTTGCACAATCATGCTCTGCCGATAAGGGGCGATGAGTGGAGCCTGAACAGCCAGCCCACAGCTCATGGCTCTGGCAGTACCATATGCAGAGGGAGCATGCATGCTTTTAGACACAAGGTCGCTGCCAGTTCCTGATATAGACGCTGTCTTAACTGCTGTCCAGAATGAACACTATATATGTCTATATATTTTGTATATAAATAGCAATTGCGTCTTGCAAGGTCCACAATCTGATCAAACCTTTCCTGACATGGAGAACTCATAACTATCCTTTTATCTCTCAGCCTACTCTCTGCGGTACCTTTACCTCTGTAGGATGTCTGTGTGGAGTACTGCAGTACTACATCACACTATTTGCACTGAAATAGTAAGTGCTTTGTGCTTTTCCGGGTGAGTTAATCATGACGTAAACACGACTGTCATACACATTTTATAGGAAAGGGAAAAAGTAACAGGACACTGTTCTGAGATAAGACTCGCAGTAAGGGTAGGGAAGACTGTCAAAAGTGACCTTTTGGAGAGAGGCATTATTAAAACCTTATGTTCACAGGACAATATAGGTGTCTTAATATTTTGTATAGTCCACTTGTCCTAAGGGTCAAAAATGACTTGCCTCCACTTAACCCCTAAAATACATCAGCATAATTGAATTTTAAACCCCAAAACTATTTTGCATGAAGAAGGAACCTGTCATTCATCACTAGCTTTGTGAATATCTGGGGTCACTGAGAGTCATCAAAAGATCGACTTTTTTGAGAAAGTTGAACAAAGATCAGTGGCGGGTCATTTTTGACGCAAGGGTTAATTGGACATGAGATAAGAATGTATTTGGCGAAGTCACAAGAAGAGGTGAGAATACCTCAAGGACAGTGAATGCCATATTGCTATCTAACATCTCAAACTGTGGACATCTGAACAGACACTACTACCAGTACTGAAAATATTACCTTTTTGGTTTTCTTTATCTTCTTGGTCTTCTTGATTTTAACTGTTTGATACAAGTGCTTGGATTTTAGGGATTCATAACCAGGGACATCCATTTTACAGTTGTCATAACTGAAGGCTGACACAATGGTTCATCAAACCAACTTCAAGTCAGCAGATTTTTCTCACAGCTTTCAGGATGAGAGGTGTATTAGTGTTGCTTAAGACTGCCATCTTGTGGTTGATAGCGTGTTACTGCTACAATACCGATAAACCACATATTGTTTGATTTTTAAATGAAACCACATTTTGGGATGAATGAACCTCCACTTGTTAACATTTTGTTTTATTAGAGTATCCTGCTATTCATCCTTTCAAGTGCCTGGGGATCAACACTTCAAACCATCCTGTGGTATGGTCCCCGGAGAAGTGAGTGAGTGAAAATCTAAGACTCTTCCAGGCACAGAGGACTGCCATTGAATCATGGATGTCAGGCTGAACCTAAATCTTCCAAACTGCAGCTGCTCTGGCCCAGATCTGGCACAGATGTCTCAGGGTTTGAGCCGTTCAAGCCTCTGCTGCTTTCTGGGCCGAGGGCCACGTGACTGGAACGGGCCCATCCATCAGAAGTTGCCTGACCCAGTTCAGGTCAGCACTCACAGCGGAGACCTGGTGACAGGCCAGCCCGTTAATGAATCATTATGAGAGAGAGAGAGAGAGAGAGGGATGCATAAGTAATTAATTCTCTTTGGGAAGAGTTCATTTCTCATTTCTTCCTTATTCTAGTAAAACCACTAACCAAAGCTTGCATCAATCCCTGGTCCCCATCAGTCCTCATCCTTATTGTGACATGGCACCAACATTCAGATCAGAAGATGAAATAAAATTCTCAATACACGGCTCTTCAAACTCTGGACATGCACTGCTCGTGGATCTGTTTCGCTGCAAACACAGAGAGGTACGAGACATTCCCTCATGACTGTGGTTTTATCTGTGGTTTTCTTATAAGTTTAACAGTCTTCATTGACTGGTAAAGCTCTGCTGAGAAGCATTACGCCCTCCCCACACATGCACCAGGAGTGAGGCTGCCCAGCAGGATGTACTTTACAATTGGCTTTTAAAATATGGAATTCTTTTTCTGCTGACCCAAGGCTGCACCTGTATCTGTGTTCATGCAAAGCTGATGTTCGCGTGACTTGTGTGCCTGGATGGAAAGAACTTAATTAAATGCTTGTGGAGAAGTTCAGTCCTGTGTCTTTTGCTAAGGGCAACGCAGTGGCACGGTTCAGGCAGTGGAAAGCATTTGATAGGCCGTGTGAACATTGCGTAATATAGGCACTTGGTCCAGGAACGGCATATGAATGATGATGATAGGGATGATCCTTTGACTCCCCTCCACACAGCAAAAACTCACAGTTGGCCAGCAGAGAGGGGAGGGAAGAGAGCGAGTGAGTGAACAAGAGAAAAAGAGAGAGGGAGAGAGAGAAAGACTCAACCTCCTCCTGTCAGGTTCATGAAAAATGAGGAACCAAGATAAAGTAAGAGAAGCAGTAAAAGGTTTCGATGAGTGATGATTTAAGTGTGATGCTAATCTTCCTCTAGCAGACTGGCTGGGAGATACAGTAATATGGGCCTCTTCCGAATTGTAGCTAACAAGAATCAGGGCAGGTGGTTATGAAGCCTTTTTCCATACAGACCCTGCTCATCACACCCAGCAGCCAGAAAAGTCCAGCTGCCAATCAATTATCTCCACCAGGTATGTGTTTCTCTGCTGGGCTTCCTATACCAGTCTCTTATTGTTAGTGTCTTCACAGGTCCAAGAAGGGCTCACTATCTTCCATCTGATTTAGACCTCCATGAGGAGTCAGCTGATCCACATACTGAGTGCGGAATGCACTCCATCAAATACATAAACGATTGAACGGGAAGCAGTGTAATGTATGCTCGGGCTTTGGGGGTTGCCGCGGTTACAGTTCACATTGTTACTTTCCTACAGGGTTCTGAGAGTCTTTGCAAACAGCAGGTCACATTTGTACTGCAAGTCTGCATTCAGGAAAGCTCAGTTTTCTTCCAGTTCTGAAGTCAAACCGACAGCTCACCTGCGTACAGCAGAGGTGACAAGCTTTTAAAAGACGTTCAGGAGCGATGGCTTCCTACCGACACACAGTTTGGCTTTCGTACCTGCCAAGCAATGCTTTGTAGTGTGATCGAAGCTGCCATGCCAAACAACTGAAACTGTGACTGACTAGTTGACTGACTAATTCCATTCCATTACTTAGACGGAACCATTTTTTAGCAAAGCTTCCAGCAATGCGGCGGAATGAGGGACTGTGGGTGGCTCCCAGCATGCTGTGCGAGCGAAAGATTGATTATTCTGTTATTTGTAGTGTTCTGTTCTGGAATAATGGGGTTCATGCCTCCTTTTTATTGTGTTAGTGTGTATGACTGTTAAAGCCCTGCTTTATGTTAGCGTATTTGTTTGCTGTTAGTGTTATAACCATGTCAGAGTATAAGACCTGCCTGCTGTCTCCATGTTCTGTGTGTGTTCTTTGGCACTCCCGGGGTCATGCCGAGTATTGAGCAGGGGAGTTAAACTAATAAAGTAGCATTTCCCAGGGTCGTGCGTTGTATGGGGAATGGCACTCGCCTTTAAACCTGAGATTTATGTGTCCGCCTCCCTTCTTCTGGGCTAGCTCTCCACATTGGTGTAGGACAGGGGATGAGTGCCCCCTCGAAGACTGGAGGGAGAGATCCTTGACTTACGCCGAGCCATTGAGCACAGCTGCTGTTGCTTGGAGGGGCCTGGTCTGGCAGAAGATGGGGCCCCGGCCATGCCCTGATGGTTCCACCGCACAGTGTCCCTGTTGGACACCAGAGACCAGAGCGGTCCTGCGGCACCGCTGCCTACAGAAGGATCTGCCGCTTGGCTCATGCTGGCCAGAGGGTCACTGGCATTGCCATGACACTCAGAGGTCCTCTGCATCATGGCTGCCTGTCAGAGGGGGCTCTCTGCCACTGCCGCCAGCTCAGAGGCTCCACGCTGTTTCTACCCACCTGAGGCTCCCCCGTGCCGTTGAGGATGGCAGTAAGGGCCTCCACCCTGCCATTGCTTTCCCAACGAAGACAGTTGTTCCTGGCGGGACTGTGTCATCGTCTCTCCATCGTCCTGGGAGGCTTGGTAGCTGGGGACAGCACATGCTTACGTGTGCAATAAGACTGGGTTACTGGCATGCCTTGGGTGTGTGTTCTTGTTGTGTATACAGCATTCTTTCTGAGAGTATGCTTTCCCTTTTGTATCCAGTATTAGTGTGTGTATCTGTTATTATTTTGTCCCTGTGTGTAATGCTGTTAATGCCTTAACTTAGCTCTGTGTTATGTTAGCGTATCTATCGACCATCAGTGTTGTGACCATGTCAGAGTATAAGACCTTACTGCTGTTTCCATGGTCTGCGAGTGTTCTTTCGCCCTGCGAGCATGGGACTCGGGAGATGCACTAATAAGCTGGGATATTCATGGGACATTTTCGTTTTATATGGCTCATGGGCTTGCCTTTATTCCTGAGATTTCGGTTCCCCTTCATTCTTCTGGGCTAGCTCACCACAATCCTCATGACTGTTCCAGAATTTCTACTGCTCTCTTGTGTTCATTGTAGGGAACTTCATGTTCTAGGCACTGTTCTCTCTCTCTCTCTCTGCCAGAAAGTCGTACAACTATTTTAAAAGTAATATATATTATTAGCACGACCAGATAAAACATAGCAACGTGTGTGTGTGTGTGTGTGTGGGGGGGGGGGGGGTCATTAGGAACTGTTTTGAGTTATGGGTCGCTGTCCATTAGGTTGCTTATGAGGTTTTAAAATTGGCTCGTAGTTAAGTCACTGTACTACCTCCCATACCTTATTCTTCTCCTCTACTGCATTAGAATATAAAATGAAATTACATAACAAGATTTCAAGATTTCATAACACATTTCCTGCTTCAGGGCTGTAACAGATGTCCCTTGAACAACGATGCATAGGCTAAGTTGATGTATTTTTAAGTTGAGGCTCATACTTTTTCTCTTTTTCATAGGACTGGTTAGAAACAAATATAAGGCTTGAAAAGTGGTATATTTTGACAGGGTAAAATGCGCTCTCTTAAAACAAGCCTCCAGTTGTTCGCGGGGGGGAAATGTACAGGAACTTCCGCGCGGATGGGTTACTATAGTGACAGACGCTGCTCTTGTGAGAACGCCAAAGTCCCTCCCCTGGGTAGATTGAACTCAACACTTCATAGCATTGAAGTGTGTGTGTGTGTGTGTGTGGTGACCACAAGTACTTGGAACCAAGAGCTAATTCTTCATAACTACGCTGGTAGTCGAAGCTGGATTGTTTTCATCAGACAAACCTCTGCAGTCATCTACTGGTAGCTTACAGAACTTGTGAAGAGGCTATATCTTAGGTCCGGCTGGAACATTATCTATCGTTAGCTGTTGTTATTTTGCTGGTTGAGCAATGGTGAAGATACATGCTTCACTTTAAAATGAAGTAAGTTGGTAACAATGTTTTATTGAATGCTTTATTGATTTGTCGAATGCTCTTTATCGAATCATGTCAGAGTGGGTATCCACCTGTTGTTGCTGCTGCCTAGATCTACTAAAAGACACCTCGAACCAAAAGTCAACCGAATGCGATCCGTACGTCACGGTTTGAGGAAGTTTATTTCACACGTGTCATCATGCGAGGATGTGATGGTGTCACAAGATAATTGTGTAATTTAATTTGTATCATTGGAAGCTAGAATCTGTAGACGCCGCTGCTCTACAAAAGTCTCATAAAAGCATGTCGAACAGTTTAGCTATAGTTTGCAAGGGCTTTATGCCAAATGAACCACCCTAGCCCACGGTGAGTTTTTTATTTCAGTTTAAATCTCCATAAACACTGGTGTGAAATTCTAAGTTATTTCTCAGACATGTGTTGCAACATTAAAAGCAGAGGAGGAAGTAGCATACACTGAAGTTGGCAAGTGCTGAACTTGACGAACTGGAAATATCTTCAGGCTAGATACTTAGGAGGCAACAGGTTTTGAGTAGCTCTTGGCTGTTGGATTATGTTATTTACTTTTGGGTTATATTTACCCTCCTTCACTGGAGCAGGTCCGCCTATGTGATCATGTTAGATGTGACAAGAGATGTCTAACACGCACAGGATTACTTTCACTGGAAAATGCTTTTCAAGCATATGTGCTAAACACAAAAAAAATGATTTACTGATGCGGGCCGAGTTGATTCATTTTTGTGCTTTCTTACACTGCAGTGATCACGATGGCCTTTATGCAAAACAGATCTAGGGTTCTTAAGATGAATTAGACCATATATTTGTATGAAATAACATACAATATATGATGTGCGGTTCAGGTAGTATTGTGTTGCTTTCATAGTTGTTGTTGTTATGTTTGGGGGGGAAATATACCTATGTCTGGCTATTTTTAATTTATGTGCATTTATCTGGCATAGATGGTTAAAAGGCTTCCTCCTTTACTATCATGACTAGACTAGTAAACTGTTGTAGATTTTCAGTGGTTGCTGGGGCATCTTCAAATGGGATGAGACCTTTGCACCATCCTGCGAGTCAGTGCATCCGAATATGGTGTAACTGGTTACTGAGCAGGTGACTCTGGATAGGATTTTTACCATATCACTACCACATCAGCTCCAAAGATGGACAAAAAATAGCTCCTGTGGATATAGTTGAAACCTCATAGAATTTCCATGGTTTGGTAACAAAAGGAAGGGTGATGAGAAAAAATGTGGTTTGTATCTAAGGTACATAGGCCTACATCTTAACCCAAACATGGCTCCCTGTCCCCTTTCTATACATTGCAAGTTCTGTTTGGGAAACCAAATTTCTTGTTTCACAGTTTTCCAGTTAGGTAAGCTTTTCAAGATCCTCTATTGTGACATTCTTTAGCTGGTGTACGTATGTTTCCTTGTTCTGTTAAGCATGCTTTTACAGATTGAACACAGATAAGGTGGCCTCCATACGATTCATTCTTTGCATTCACTTGCATACCCTAATCCTCCAGATTTGTGTATTTATTTGATATGACTCCCTAAATAGCCAATTTAAATAGCCTTTGCTCCATTTGAAAAAAAATATCTAGACTGAGGCAGTTCTCTTCCCTTTGAACATACGCTAAGATAAAGCCAGAGCACATGCAAAGCAGCACAGCTCATGGAAATGCATGGCTACATTGAACATGCACTCACTTCAGGACAGCTTTATTAAGGCAAGTGTCATGGCTGTGCACCTCAATAGTCTGAAAACTGAATGACATCTGAGGAAGTGACATTAGTAAAGGTAGTGCTCACCCCATCAGGGCACTGACCATATAAATGTATGAAAAAGAGATGATCATAATGAAAACATGCTACATGCTGGTAATTGTGATTGGACGGGGGGAACCCTGAACAAATTAAGTAAAGCGGCAGCTAGTGCAGGTTCATACGGTCAAGGCTGTTTTGACAGAAGGAAGTGTGCTAACCGTTCAGGATGGAGGTATGTGATGACATGCTGTAGTGCCTCAGGCAGCGTGGGGGAGGAAGGGAGGGGTTGTGTGTGCTCACTTCGGTCTCCACGTTTACTCTCATTATCACTCAGCTTTATGGCAGAGCATGGGACGCTGCACAGCTGCTACTGCCACTCCATGGGACTTTACATTGCACAAATACTGTTATCAAGTCCTGTGCTAGTATGATCTCTCTCTGTATCTTTGAGAGGCTGTTTAATTGTGTCTGTCTGTCTGTCTGTCTGTCTGTCTGTCTGTCTGTCTGTCTGTGTCTCTCTGTCTCTCTGTCTGTGTCTCTCTGTCTCTCTGTCTGTGTATGTCAGTCAGTTTGTCTGTATGTGGGCGAGAGCACTCTCTGATGAGAAGGTAGGCTACTTGTTTTGTTTTTGGTCACAGTGCTGTGAGTGCTGCAGAAGTTTAAAATATATGCAGGTTTCCGGCGTGGTCTGTGACGGTGGGCTTTTAGCCGCATGGTTTCTGTGGTGGGAGAGCTATCAGAATAGAGTTTGGGTAGATGACTGTACACTTTTGTTTTGGTAGCTGACTGTACACTTTTGTTTTGGTTAGACTAGAGCACTGATCGTTAACTAAACCAGTGACAGAAACTGAGGCAGAAGAGGAGAAGAGAGGAGGACAAATGGAAGGAGAGAAGAGGAGAGGAGATAGGAGGAAGAGAGGAGAATGATAGGGTGAGGGGAGAGGAGAGGAGAGAAGGAGGAGAGAAGAGAGAAGGAAATGCAAGTAGAAAGGAGAAGAAATAATGGGTAGAGATGAAAAGAGGAGAGGACAGGAGAAATTTTAATTTGAGAGAAGAATAGGGTGACAGAAGGGAGGGAGAAAATTCATGCACTGAGCAACAAAACAATGCAGGGAAATTGTAGATGACAGAAACTTTGTTATTGATTGAATCATGAATGAGGTAATGATCAATCCATCCATCCATTCATTCTTTCATTCATTCATTCGTTCATTCATTCATTCATTCATTCATTCATTCATTCATTCATTCATTCATTCATTCATTCATCCATTTATGAAGCCTACAATGTATTAATATGCCCATGCAAAATGACATCCAGTAGCCAACATGAAAGCCAGGCTAGCCTACTACTAGTGTAGACTGGAGGGTGAATTGAAAGCAGGGAGCAGGCTACTCCTCTGAATCATCACTCTACTCCAGCCAGGCTGACAAGACTCATATGCTCTGTCAGTCACACTGTGGTCAAAGTTGCTAGTTTTTACTCATACCATCAACGGTTACTGACTCTATGTGCCTCATTATGAGGGGTGTGTTTGTAGTGCAGGGGAGGTGTGAACCACATTCGGGAAAGTGGTGGGCCTACATGTTACATCCCCTTCAGAGTCATTCAAATTAGACTGTTCGATGAATCATGTAGACATCTTATGCTGTTACCTTGAAAATATTGTTCTGTCTCTGTCAACGTACCACGGGGTCAACCCCTCAACAATATTCATTGGACAGAAGTGCCAGATACATGTGGGGAATCAAGGAAACTACAGTGCAGTTCATTGTTTTCATGTCTACAGTACGTGATCAAAAGCTACTTTTTATGCTTCCTCTCAAAACCGAGATATAGGCTAGTTAACTAGCTTAATCTACAGAGATACCCATATGCAAGAAGGAGGAATACTGGTGTACCCTTGGTGTGTGTTTCTGTTCTGTTTCTGTTGTTCTTTTCTTCACCTCAGCTGGATGGAGGGGGAGGTAGATAGCGTTTGCTCTCGGTCTCACAGTCCTTCTATTCTGTCTATCTGCGAGGCTTCATTGAGTAATTAAAGAATCGGTTGCTAAGAGATGACAAGTGGTGACATAGTGTCGAGGAGCCTTGGATGCAGCTTGGAGGATTAATGGTTCAATCTCTCATTTCCCCCCTCTCTTTCTCTTCAATCTCTATGTCTCTCTGTTTCTCTGTCTATCCTTCTCTCTGTATGACAAATCTGTCATTCTCACCTCTCTGTGTCCCTTACGCACGCTCTCTTTCTCTCTCTCTCTCTCTCTCTCTCTCTCTCTCTCTCTCTTTCTTTCTTTCTTTCTTTCTTTCTTTCTTTCTTTCCCTCTCTCTCTCTCTCTTTCTATCTCTCTCTCTCTCTCTCTCTCTCTCTCTCTCTCTCTCTCCTCTCCTATAGTGCTGCCCCATGTAGAGTGAGTGAGTGAAGTGTGGTACCCAGTGCCTCTGTGTGGTGGGGGGTGATGAGAGACATCATGGCTAACCTCAGCAGCATCTCAGCCTCTGCCGCTGCCCGAGTGTCGCGGCCCAGAGAGGGGCGCCCACTGAAGGAGAGCACGGCAACAGAGGGAGAGGTGGAGGAGGGGTACGAAGGGAGCACGCTGATGGAGAAGACGCAGGAGTTCTTTCAGCTCTGCGACATCCAGCAGAAGGGCTTCATCACACGACGGGACATGCAGGTGAGTTTGTGTGTGTGCGCGTGTGTGGTGTTTGTGAGGGTGTGTGTGTGTGAGCGAGAGAGTTCAAATTTGTTCCCTGTAATTCTTTTGACTTGTCAAAGATTACAAAACCAGTAATGCCTTAAAATGCAGGTTTACAATCATTGTATCATTTATATGCACAGTGTATCTGTCCCAGGCAGTGAAGCAGTGCAAATGTACTCTGTAGACTAACAGACAAGTCTCTTTGGTTTGGTCTTTGTTGGTATGGGTTAACACTAAACAAGACTACTATGGTTCCGCACTACTGCAGAATTTTTGTCTCTCTTGAACAAGTGTGGCGGAAAGTTTGCTCATGAAATTAGTCCATTACATCAGAGCTGGTGCATCACATCGATATGCAAATAGACAAAAAAAACACTGGGAGCACCTTTTTGGAAAGCAAAGAAAACAAAACAAATATTGTTTGTTTATTAAAGAAACCTCTTTGGGTAAGAAGTGTAAATTACACACGTGTGTATATGTCTGTGTGCGTCCATGAGTGTTCATAACTCGTGACTCGTGATGCATATGGGCATTCAGTCCAAGTGAGGGGATGTGTGGGCTTCTCCAGTGAATGTGAGCGATGCATTGAGACACTCGAGGAGCGTGTTCAGCACAAGAGCTGTCACAACTTCACCGGAGGCTTTTTGTTGTGCAGATTCACTCCCCTACTCCGACCATTACCACCCCCTCTTACACACACACACACACACTCCCATCCTCCCACGTTCACCCACCTTTGATGCTGCAGCTCTCAGGAGTCCTCTGTGAAGAGCGTAGCTCTCAAAGGCGCTCCACCTGTGATCCAGTGTTTATGGTGATGCATGGCCCATCGTCTGATCCTGAGCCCCTTTTGTCTCTGCATCCTGAGCCCATTGATGGCAGTCTGCTTCGCCATGGAGCATTTCCATATCCTTTTGATAAGCGGTCGTCGGGGAATACATACGTACGGCCGTGTGCGTGTCATGCTCTGCAGGAACTCATCAATGCATCTGTAGATATAGAAACAGACAAACGAAACAATAGCCCTGCAGTGTGGGATCCTTTGGACTGAAATGTGTGTGTGTATACGAAGGGTGGAAGGGTGGTTGCAAGAGTGAGAGTATATGTGTGATCTGCATGGGTAATTTGGACAAATGTTAATTGGTGGTAATTAATGAGTCTTTTCCTTGCTCAGCGAATGCCCACCCTAATTATGTATAGAAAATCCATTCTTGAAACAAACAAAAGGAGAGTGCCGGCCCAATTATGCGAAGGAAGTTTGTTGGAGAAACTCACATCAGGTTCAAACTGGACACAGCTGATTTCAAGTTGGAAACACTCTTTAATTCGCCTTCTGTAATTCTGTAATATCCAAGTCATAAAAGTCACACTTAAAAAGACATATACTGAATTAACAGTGGCAAGCATGGCCAGGTTAGGCCCAGATTAGGCCATGTTTGCCACGGCTCACACACACACAAACTTACAGGCACTCGGGGACTGTGCCAGGGACTGATAAGACCATGTGTGTATGTGTGTGTTTGTGGGTGGGGGCATCGGATTATATTTGATTCCAACACACAGCCGTCTAGCTTGGAGAGAGACAGGATCTTTGGTGTTTGCTCTTGGGTTTATGAGGGATGGGCTGTGTTGAGTTGTCTCGTCTGTGTCAACATTACTGCCGTGTGGCCCGTTTAACACTTTTTGGTGGCTGTTTGTAGCTGCTAATGAATTTCAGTAGGGTGAGGTTAAGGTGTCACTAAAGTTCTGTGCTCATATACCACATAGATGTTATCTGTTGTTTTTTTTTATTTTTTATTTATATGCAGATATCTGTTGACGAGAGGTGGCTGACTACCTGACATTAGCACATTGAGCTGGATATATTTGTGTTGTCTTGAAGATCACTGTGTTCTTACCTTATTTTGTTTTGTTAGCTGCTGTTTAATAACTGTGCTGAGGAGTTGTTTTTCACTGTGTGTTATGTTGAGTTGGTTACAGTTTGTGTTGTTTTTGCTGAGTGCTGTTTGCATGGTGTTGCTTGTGCTTAGTTAGGGTGTGTTCTGTGTTCTGGTGTATTGAGTTTGTTTTTCTCTTGTATTGAGCAGAGGCTGCATGGAGAACTTCCTCTTAGTGCGGACGAGCTAGAGAACGTTTTCGACACCCTAGACGCCGACGGCAACGGATACCTCACCCTGGACGAGTTCTCCTCTGGATTCAGTGGGTTCCAGAATAATCCCAGTCAAATTCCCACACCAGTCACGTATTGTGATACCACTCAACCACTCACTCAGCATAGTTTAAACACATTTCCAAACTCCTCCACTCGTATACCAATTCACACCTGCTACTGGTGTAAACTATACACTAGTCAAGAGGTGAAATAGATCCAATACTCTCCAAATACCCACATGCAATCTATCTATCTCAGATCTATTAAAAAGCACCCTGACTACACTAAAATCTCAGAACCTGCTTTATTTATTTATAAATGTTTATATACTTAAATTGACTTTCCCTGTTTATAAACAAGTTCCTGCTGTATACAATTCCCACTCCACCCCCTGCACCTTATCCTTAACTTCCTTGTTTTTAGAATTATGCATGCGTATCTCTTCCTCCAGGTGAGTTCATGTTCGGCCAGAGGGTGTCAGTCTCAGAGCTGGGGGAGGAGGGGGCTGTTGATGCCACCCCCCCTGAGGCGCTGTACCAGAGCCGCTGGGAGGAGAGTCTGACTGGGGGAGGAGGAGGAGAGGAGGAAGAGGAAAGGAACTTCTGCATGCTGATGGAGAGTCTGGGGGCCAGCAATGTGTTTGAGGAGTGAGTAAGACTGATGGCTGGTTAAGTAACCTGGGCTCCCCACAGAAAGGAGCTGTATGTAACACAAGAATGTTCTAATGGTGATATGCTTTATGCATCACAATAAGCTAGACACTTTCCTATAGTTGCTTTAAAGTGCAAACGTTGCAACGACTTCCTTTAAACTTCTACTGAATTGCGGTTCAAGTAGAAGGTTTAAATATTTCTCATTATTTATACATGGTACAGTGCATGGTACAGTGACCGCAAGGTAGGTTGTGTTGTAATTAGGAGACTTCTTAAAAGAAAGTCGTTCAACCTGGACGGGAAGAGTTCCATAGTTTGATGCTTAATCACCAGAATCACCATGATCGATCTGAGTAAAGGTTGTTCTGCCTTTGGTGGAAAGGAGTGTCCTGATTATAAACTAACGGTGAAACTTTTGGAGTGATCCATCTTGAAGACCTTGCAGTAGTCCCAGCGGAAAGGTCTCAGAAAGGACAGAACACATCCACGGTCCTGGCCGTATGCTTCTCTCTCTCAGTAGTGTACTGCAGAGACACACAGTCCGAATGGGGCTCGTCCAAACGCATGAGCAAGCTCACCTTTAGCAAGCAGCCTGCATTCAATTGGAGAGCAGTGATGGACCAAGAGGTGGATGAGACATTTTTTTTTTATTTTTTTTTTACATTTTCATATTGACAGGCTGAAAGACGGAGGACTTTGGGGTGGGGTGCGTAAGACTGGGACAGATGACAGGACGGATTACATGGCTGTGTGCATCGCAGAGTCAATAGGACCTCTGCTGTGATCGGATACCGGATGTAGGCTTGCAGATAGTTCTTAGTGCATTTCTATTCCCTTGACAGTGTTACCATTGTGATAGTTTCTTCTATTAAAGGTTTGTCTTTTTCAAATACAGGAGTGTTACAAGGCCTTTGGAAAATACTTTTTCCATTTTGTTCCAAATTTAATAGAAGTAAATCAAATAGAATGTTTTCTAAATTAAATATATGTTTTTTGGAGTACTGACTGAAAGACTTAAAAAAAAAAAAAGAAAGTCTCCATTAGATCTGTAACCAAGCTGTCCATCGCCATGTTGTACCGATTGGTAAAATAGCTCAAATCAGCCTCTCTGTGGCTTGGCTTAAGAATAGGGGTATATTTAGCCCTTTGTATGGGATGTGTTTCTCTCTGTGTGATTGTGGACACAGATTGAGTTTGCCCTCTTCTATTGCTTCCCTGATCCCGCTACTGCATTTTCCGAAGGTCGCTGTGTGTGTGTGTCCGCATTCAAGAGCTCTTCACTTTCACCACAACAAAATGAGCCATAGAATGGCTCCCAGAAAGGGGGAACGCAAACTGCTTCTCTCTCCCTCTTTCCCTCACATACAAATGAACTCTCTCTACCTCGGTCTCTCTCACACACAACACATGCACACAAACAAACGCTAACCTGTTTGTATGTATCTGCATGACTATAAGGATCGTACTAAAGCATAGATTAAACTGTGTGATTAAACTCTTTTTATTTCTCTCTCTCTCTCTCTCACTCTCTCTCTCTCTCTCAATCTTTCCCACTGACCCTCTCTCTCGCAGCCCAGTTGAGGTGCGTAGTCTGTGGGCGCAGCTGCGGCAGGACGAGCCTCACCTGCTGGCCAACTTTGAGGAGTTCCTGGCGCGGGTCACGTTTCAGATTAAAGAGGCCAATCAAGAGCGGCAGGAGATGGAGAGCGCACTTAAGAGGTCGGTCAGGTCAATGGCTTCATAGCCAGAGTTATTATATGCTTGTCTCTGTGTGTGTCCTTGGGTGTGTGTATGCCATTTTCATTGTTTCCCATTCTCTCTCTCTCTCTTTCTCTCTCTTTTTGTGTGCGCGTTTGTGTGTGTATGTGTGTGTGTGTGTGTGTGTGTGTGTGGTGGGCTGTGTTCTGTCACAGATTTCTCTCCTTTTGTCAGCACTCAAGTGTCAATGTGTTAGTATTTTGTTTGTGTGTTTGTGTATTTTCTTGCAGTTCTTTCTCTAAATGCATGAGGCCTGCTTTAGCCCTTCAGCAGGTTTTGCCCTTCAAAATCCCAGAATCCTGAATGAGAGAGAGAGACAGAGAAAGAGATTGGGACCATGGGAATTTTTGTGTTGGGCTGTTCGACACCGTAAGAGCAAATACTACCCCCTCTGTGTGCTTTAGAGAGCTGTAAACCTTTAAGTGACAAAGAGTTTCCTTGGATCTTTGACCCTCAGCTTCTGGGCACCTCTAACCACACACAGATACTTAAAGCAGCAGTAAGGAGTTTTTGGTCAAGAACTAGCACTTTTACTAGTGAAAAGGCATGCAGAAACCTTTGACACTAAGAAAGGACTTACTGGCACGCTAACTCATGTCTTGTGGCAACCTAGTTGGCGATGTTGTGCTGTGAAGGCTTTTTTAACATTTCCGCGGGGTGGTTTGTTTCGGACCACAGAACTGCGTAGTGCATAGCTTAGTTGGCTAGTTAGAATGACGAGTGTGTTCCTTCTGGAATGTTAGTTGCTAGTTGGATTTACACCAGTGCTAATTGGCTTTAAATTATGCAACATAAAAAAGTAGCAAATTGTTGCATACTGTCACTTTAAAATACCTGCAGAAAGGCAGTGTTTTTTTGTGAGTAAGTCCGCTGCATGAACATGCAGGCTATGGCACATGCTAGGTGAGGATTAAATACCCATGTTGAAACACTGTGGCGATTAAGCGTAACCTGTGAGATGTGTTGGGTTAAAGCTAGGGGTTCAAAGGGTTTCTCCGAGAACTTCCATCACCTGTACTTTGCCATGTTGCTCCAGGGAAGTGTGCCTCTGCACTACGTGATGAAAAGACCATTAGCAATTCATTCTGTTAATTGGCACGCCTCTTTTGTTGTCCTTTGATGAGTATAGTTGTGTGGGGATGGGCTTGGGGTATGTGTGAGAGTGGGTAAGTGCGTGTGTGTGTGTGTGTGTGCGTGTGTCTGTGTGTGTGTGTGTGGTTAGATCCAGTGTTCTTCTCCTGTAGAAACACCTGTTTCTCTCCTATTGTTTGTGTTTCTAACACTCATCATTAGCAGAATCAGACTCAACCCATAAGCATGGATGAGACTTACTGCGTATGGGTGTCACCAAACATGGGGGTGTGGAGAAACTTATTTGATCTATGGGTTTGAGCTAGTCTGACTGCGAAAAGTTTTTTATTTGTCATGGTGATGCAGAATACCTTTATATGATCCAGAGAATGCATAGGAAAGGGTTGAAACTGAGAGGTCATGTACACTGAATTTTTTCATTTGCTCAAAAATAGTGATATGTCAACAATTTGGAGCTCCAAATGTTGCATAGTACTGGCTTACTGTTCAGTGGTGTTTACAGCCTGGCAATTAATCCGATCGCAGTTCAGAACATGAAATTGCTATTTTCCATATCCGAACCCTTGGTCGTCTTAGCAATATTCTTTTAATTAAGACACAGCCGGATACATTTCCACTTGTGTGTTTGGATCAAATGAATAGAACATTAGTATGCTATATCCATGTGTAATTGTGTTGGCAGCTGTTCTTGTTGACTGTATTGAGGAACACAAATGGAGATGATATTGGAGTGGCCACTGAATAGGGGCACACTGAGTGGAGCCTCTCGAGATCCTGTCTCTGATCTCATTGCCCTGTCGGTTTAGCATACGCCTTTGAATTTGGAGTGGGGTTTTTGTTTGTGGGTTTCTGGAGTGTGTGTGTGTGTGTGTGTGTGTGTGTGTGTGTGTTTGTTTGTGTGTGGTCTGAAAACTAGCTCAGATCATTTCCAGGGTGGCCCAAACCGCTCATAAAGCTTTCTGTGTAACCTTGCAAGTCTAAACTATTTGATGAAAAAGCCTGCACATATATACGTTTCCAAAAATGTACCAAAGTTGAAACAGGTATTGCTGGTTCCATTTCAAACGCCTGCCCAAACAACTGGCTTCCACTATTGAGAAAAGTCAACATGTTTGGGTTGACTTTACTTTACTGGACACGAAAGGGCCTCCAAGCCAAAATAGTTGTTGTACTGAGTAGGTAGGGTTGTCTGTTGTGTACTAGTTAATCAACTTCCTCCTTTTTTTGAGCAAATGAAGACAACTCGATATCTGACAATATTGTTGATTGTTGCAGTGGCCTTATGTAAAAGTATGTGTTATATTTGTGGTGTTTGTGTATGTGTGTGTGTGTGTGTGTGTGTGTGTGCGTGTGCACATGCACATGCGTGTCCTTCTGTTAGCTAATCTTGACAGTGACACTCACTATAAGTGTCTCTCTGCAGGAAAGCAGTGACGCATGATGACGAGATTCAGCGTTTGTACGAGGAGATGGAGCAACAGATCAAAAATGAAAAGGAACGGATCCTTTTGCAGGTGTGTGTGTGTGTGTGTGTGTCTGTCTGTTTATGATGAAGAAGGAGCACGTCCTCATTTAGCATTTAATAGAGTGTGTATGAATGTGTTTGTGTGTGTGAAGAACCAGATCCTCATGCAGGTGTGTTCTTGTGTGTGTGAGGAGGGTCCTTTGTGACGAATATTTAATTTAATCTAGCTGAGATAAATGGAACAGAATTCAAATCAGGTGAATTGGAGAGCTCCCTTTGTTTCCTGGGACTGTTGTGTACCTGCTCCTGTAGTGTGTGTGTTTGTGTGTGATTAGTGTGTGTGTTTGTGTGTGATTAGTGTGTGTGTTTTGATATTTTGAGTGTGTGTGTGGTGATGTAATGTAATGCTTAGCATGTGTGTAATATTGCTTAGTGTGTGTGTGTTTTGATGTGTCTGATAATGCTTAATGTGTGTGTGTGTGTGTGGATATATAATGTAATGCTTAGATGTGTATGTGGCAGTGCTTAGTGTGTGTGTGGTTTGATATTTAGCGTGCGTGAGTGGAGATGGTTAGCATATGTGTGTGTGTGTGTGTGGTGATGCTCTACGTGTGTAGGTGTATGTGGTGATAAAATGTAATGTTTAGCATACGTGGTTAGTGTGTATGGGTGTGTACGTGATGCTCTGGATCTCTCTCAGGACTCGGAGCGGTTCCTCTCACGCAGCCAGGACATGGAGCACCAGCTGTCCAGTAAGGAGCGCGAGCTGGACCATCTCTTCCAGAAACAGAAGAGGGTAAGAGGGGTCCCACCATACACCATCACAGCCTGCCACCTCCACAGCCTCAATATGATGCATCATATGTGTTACATACCAAGTAAACAAGTAATAAAGGTCGTCATGACGATGGATCTCTCAGCTTCATGTTGGATTAGAGCCTCATCTTCTGTAAGTCCCACAGACCCTGTTACATGACCAGATACCTAGTTCAATCTTAGTACTTTCACTTCCTACTTGCTATCTAGGCCCTAGAGAAAGGATTTGTCTCTACATTGGTCTTCTCATATCTCTCTATATAGCGAGGGTTATAGTGTGTGTGTGCGGAGTCATGCATATGCGCAGTCATTATGAACAACCTAGGAGGGTTGCTGGGTGTGACCCAATTCACAGCTAAGCTTTGAGTAAACTGGGCCTTTCACAGTGCTGTGGTCGAGTCAGCTCTGACGCAAACTAAGGTCCACATTTAACGTGTTGGTGCCCTTTTCACTGTCAAACAGAAACGGACTAAACCGCTTCCAGGATGAAAAACCACTCATTGCAGCACAGTGACACAGTGACATCAAATCTTTCTTCCTGCCCTGATCATTAGCAGACTTTGTCATTAGCATCCTGATACTGACTCTGCCTATAGCTCTGTTGGACAGGCACTGTGCTGGTTTAAGTGGATCAGCAACGCTACTCTGTGTGTCTGTGTGTGCATGGATTTCTTTATTTTTGCCATGTGTGTGTATATGTATGTACAGTGAAGATTTGTGAAGTATGAAGTATAGTTTCTGTATGTTTTTGTAGTGTGTTTATAGTGTGTTTAGTGCAGTGTGTGTGTGTGTGTGTGTGTGTGTGTGTGTGTGTGTGTGTGTGTGTGTGTGTGTGTGTGTGTGTGTGTGTGTGTGTGTGTGTGTGTGTGTGTGTGTGTGTGTGTGTGTGTGTGTGTGTGTGTGTGTGTGTGTGCTTTTATGTACGGCATAATATTTTTGGCATTTGGTGGACATGAGCCCATTTTCTTGTGTATATTTTTATCCTGATGGCCTTGTGGAGCACTTTAGTGGCCACCTTATCTGCCTGCCCTCCTGCAACTTGTTCTCTAGCTGAATACTACACACCCACACACACACACACGCGCACACGCGCACACGCACACACGCACACACACACACACATACACACCACTCACCACTGAAACACTTCAGCTGCTCAGTACATTCACACTCTTTACAGAAGCTCAGCAGGAATATTTCAGCTAGCTGCTCCCTCATATTAATTCTCAGTACTGGCATGCCAGAAGCTTTCTGTCACAGTTCTTTGCTAAGGTTTGCAATGGCTTTTAACGGCCATGTATAGCCTTTTTATCCTTGTGGAATAGCACTTGTGTGCTGGTGTGCTTTTGTTTAAATGTGCAGTGAGAGAGAGAGAGAGAGTGTGTGTGTGTGTGTGTGTGTGTGTGTGTGTGTTTATGTATAAACAACCACAAGCAATATCACGCAAACAAAATTGGCTTGCAAATTTTTTTAATCTATTCTTGTTTCCTTCTCTCTTTCTCTATCCCCCTCTCTTTGTCTCACTTTGTATGTCTCTCTCTGTCTCTCTCTGTCTCTGTCTCTGTCACTCTCTCTCTTTGTCTCAGTTGGAGGGTCAGTGTCGGGACATGAGCAGTGAGCAGCAGGAGACGCGCGTTGAGAATGCCATGCTGCGCCAGACCAACGAGGAGCTGCAGAAGGAGCTGGAACACACCACCCAGGAGCTGGACTTGGCTCAGGACCACCTGGGCCTACTGCAGGAGCAGGCCTCACAACTGCACGAAGAGAAAGAGCTGTGAGTCCACACACACACACACTCTCACATACACACACACACACACACTCTCACATACACACACACACACACACACACACACACACTCACACACACACACACACACACACTCTCACACACACACACACACATGCACACCAATACCTGCAGATACACACACACACACTTGCACGCTCACACACACACACACACACACACATTCTGGGTCAGGAGCATATGGGCTCACTATAGGAACAGGCCTCATGCCAACCCAAGAAGAGAGACTCGAGAGTATACACACACAAACACACAGACACAGATACATACACATGCGCCCGCCTCAACATTTTGCAGTGACTTTAAGACTGAGCAGGGCATTGGAACATCAGTTGTGTTAATGTGCCTGCTGTAGGGGTCAGGTCCAAGCAACAGGTCAAATGATTATATTTGTCAGCGGTAGTTTAGTTGCTGTTGTGCTCTGGATTTGGTGAGATGCTTTGGTGTGTTAGCAGCAGGTCAGATGCTGTGGGTTTGCTGTAGGTGAGGTGGGCTTGCTATTTTCATTTTGTTTTGTATAATATTGTTGCGATTTTCTCTTTTTGTTCCCATAGTGAGATGTACCGTGTCACTGAAGGCCTACAGAGAGAGAGGGCCAGCCTGCTGAAACAGCTAGATCTACTGAGGTGAGAAGACCAGACACACCTATGCACACACTCTTATGCACAGACAGACACACACGGACATGAACAGAGAGACATTCACGTTAACGCACCCTTAAAAACACACACACAACATTTGCACAGTCAATAACCCAGGCAGACAAGTAGCTACTTTTCACCAGTTGCTCAGTGACTCAAACAGTCCTACAGCCTCTGTCCTGGGCCAAAACATGGCAGCAGTACGAGACCTACTTGAAAAGCTAACAGCTGGGTTAGTGTGTATGGGCTCTAAGGCTACTCGATAGAGCCCTCATGTCGTCTGTCCAACTTGAAGAGAAAAGGCTCAAAAAGTTTAAAAGAGTGCAGAGGGAGAGACAAGTCGCTCATGATGTCATATGTTCCACTGGGTGGGAACACTTATCTCTTATCACCTTTTCCTCGGGAGGAAATGGGCTTACACACACACACACACACACACACATATACACACTCACACTCACACACATACACACACACACACACACACACACACACACACACACACACTCACACAGATGTACACATAGACTTATCTTTCACTTTTTCTTTCTCAGGGAAATGAACAAACACCTTCGGGATGAGAAAGATATGTGCTATCAGGTGAGCATGCTGGAATCAACCTTAACAGATAGCCTACACACACACACACCTCAGAACTTGGCCAAGAGAGTACAACTCTCAGCTTTTTCCCATCATGAACAGAACTTAAGAAAAAAACGTATTAATTTGTTTTGTGTATTATGTTTTTTCCTAGAAAAAAATTTAACGTAATGCTGCTGTTGTAAATGTTTTCGAAACAAAGTATGGGAGGAGCCTATGAGGAGGACTGACAGCTGTCACTCACCCCACTTCCACGTTTTAAGAGATTTAAACCTGCCTTATCTGCTACGTCATGCGCTCTGGCATAGCTAAGCATCCTACCTCCTCTTCATCACTAGAAGTTCTAAGCTCAAATCCACAGGGGCTGTCACACGCACACGCAATCTCTGCAGTAGGAATCCCAAGACCACGGCCAATTACCAAGCCAAACATGCATATTACTAGCTTTCAAATCAAGTATCCCAATGGGTGAACTAGTGAAATAAATTTCTGTAATGTGTTGTTTCTTTGTACGTGAGCAGGAGCTTAAGACCTTTTTATAATAAGCAAACATAGCAACTGAGATTGTTATATCCCTCTGCAACAAGACCAAGAAGAATTATCCCTGATTCATCCAGACAGGCTGTGACTCAAACGTCCCATCTGTCTTGTGCACCAGTGCTGTCTATTGCACACTGTATTAATTAATGCAGAAATGCTTTTCCTGCTTCCCAGAAACCCATGGGTGTGTCTAAAATCCCGTCCTTGAGTCAGAGATCTGCATCCCTCGGCTCCAGATACACAGAGAGGAAGTCCTCCTTTAAGAGGTACACATCTATAGGAATATATAGCAGCTGACTATTGACAAAATATCCTTAATCTACTTCAAGGTAAAGTCTGTCTATTTTACACTTTTTGTCAATTTCTGCAAATTGCTCCTTACAGTCCTGTAGTTGTCCCTTCAGTGTGTGCGCTCAAAAAAGCACGGTGTTCGTACACAGTCCTGGCTCTGTAAATGGGAGAAAAAACACAGTGGCTCGTACCAAGCCATAAACAAATCCAGCAAATCATCACGTTGCTTGAGGAACATGGAAGGGAGGGGTGTACTTTGATTGGCTGTTGATCTAAAATATCAACAGCCTTTGGCCAGAATCACAGACTCTGCCTTTAAGGCTGCACTACACTGGGAACACTTGTCATCTTTGCTCTTTTAGTTAAACCAGGTTAAGGTCTCATATTAAACTGTATCACAGTTTTTAGTTTAATTATTATTGATGGCTGATGCTAATTATGTATTGGCCACTAGTTTGTATAACCTAGAAACCAGAAATGCCAGCATTGAAAATACACATAGTCAACTCTGACCTGTGTTCAGGTCACGCTCTGAATGCATTAGAGGCAGATAGCCCAGTAAAAAGTACACAGATATGAATGGAAGTCCCCATATTAATCATGATTCAAGAGGCACAGCCACGTATTAGTGATATTCCTAATATAGCCTGAAGAGTAATCATGCAAGGCTCAATCTTCACAGAGGTCATGTGTTCTTCATAACCAGGTTGATTTCCCTGGAAGAGCACAATTTAGAAAAGAGCCCTGCTTAAGAACAGACCAGGAAATTGGAAGAAATCAATCTATTGAGTTTAGTAAGATGGTCAAAAATGGAACATGCCATGTATAGCCTTTTTTCCCTTGTGGAATAGCACTTGTGTGTGCTGGTGTGCGTTTGTTTGTTTGTTTGTTTGTTTGTTTGTGTGAGTGAGTGAGTGAGTGAGTGAGTGAGTGAGTGAGTGAGTGAGTGAGTGAGTGAGTGAGTGAGTGAGTGAGTGAGTGAGTGAGTGAGTGAGTGAGTGAGTGAGTGAGTGAGTGAGTGAGTGAGTGAGTGAGTGAGTGAGTGAGTGAGTGAGTGAAGTGTTATGTACAATACATCACTCCATTTGAGTCATCTTTGGTACCACTCTATAGTCAAGGATGAAATGAGGCTCAATTTCTGCTTCTATGAAATTTGTAAAATACGTACGAACAAGCTGTTTGATGTCCAATGATCCTCTGTGCTCGGACCTGCAGTGACACTGATGAAGAGGAAGTCCCGTCCCACTCCAAGAGGAAGAGCATGATGGGACTGAATGGCCACAGCTTCCCCCAAGGGCAGGAGGAGCAGGGGGACGGGGCCCTGCCCATCACCACTCCACCCCGTAAACAGCTCCAGAGGATCATCTCCATAGAGGAGGACCACCTGCCTGATCTCCTACAGGAGGAGCGCAGGCCCCAGCTCCACCAGTGGAGCGAAGAGGAGGTGGGTAGGACTCACACACACACACACACACACAAATCTGCTGGAGGAGGACCACCTGCCTCACTAGTGGAAGGAGAAACTGAAGAGAAAGGAAGGACTTAAAGATGTATAGAGAATACGTTTCTCTCTGTCACACACACACACACACACAAACAAACACATACTCCTTCTCACACACAGAACTTAATTGTCATTCATATATGTGTGTTTTACTCATATTCTCATCCCCATATAACCAATATAACTAGCACAGGTGTGAGAAACACCTCATAGATGAGAGAGCACATGTATATGGATCATAACCACACCTTTGTTCTCTCTGCAGGATTTAGAGGAAGGCATTGACTTGCAGATGAGTAACATCTACCCGCCCCGGTCCAGCACCCCCAGCTCCGAGGGACGCCCCTCCGACGCCCCCACCTCCCCCCGCCACCAGCCCGTCGGCAAGGAAACCATATGCAGCGTAAGCGAACATCTTGGATTCTGGGATGGATTGGGTTTTTTTAACCTAAAAACCTGTATTCCTTATATTAACCATTATTTATCCATAATTTCTCCAGATACGTGCTCTGGGACAATAGCACATTGGCTTTCAGTTTGTCAAAACATTAGACAGTCAACCACAGTCTTGAAGGTCTCAGCTGTAGGGATGAGAATCGAGAATGATCCGATTGTTTGGAATCGTCAGCCAAATTCTTTAACGGTTCTGCTATCGGTCCTCTGTTGCGTTGCGCATGCGCGAACTTTTGCAAACATGGCAACTAGGCAGTAGCGTTCTAAAGTTTGGCTCTATTTCACACGACAAAAATGACACCTACGCCACTTGTAACCTGTGCAAAAAGTCTATTTCGTCGAAGGGAGGAAATACAACAAATGAATAAGCATTTGAACACGCAGCATGGAATTAAATTACAGGAATGTCATGTCTTCGATGCATGCAGCAGCTCAGCTAACGTCGGCGCTTCATCTCTTTCTGTCCAAGGTAAACTCCTCAAAAGTGATCACAACCACTCACTGTGTGAAGCAATTTGCCTTTATTGTGTGTAATCGATCAAGTTATCTTCTGTCCCTTCGTTTGAAGCATACATTTTAGCTCCGGCATTGGTCTCCCATTATTGATCACTTCACGTTTGGATTGAAAGTCCAGTTTTGAGAAATGTTTGATCGTAACGGTGTTAATTATCGGAGGGCGTGTGTTATCAGCAAACGTTCGCGTTATCGTGTTAACCCATTATTAAACTGAGCATATCGTCTTTTAATCCATTATTAAACTTAGCATATAGCTACGCTAACTTAGCTATAGAATCTTCCATTTTCAGCCCCCTACATTGAGGCAGAGGTAGTGTTTGCCTCCCCTCTTAATGTGGCTTTATGTCAGCTCAGCAAATTCAGCGATTTTGTTAGTGCCATTTGTTTCATTGTGTAAACCAGCTTTCACTATATAAATAATCTCCATTTCCATCCAATTTAGCTGCTGACGTTCAGAGTCAGACCGGTTCAGAGGCTGGTAGTCTGTCTGGGTCACAGGCTACAGCTAGCACGTCTTGTACACCTCTAGCCCATCCAGGGAAAAATAGCCCATCCAGGGAAAAATAAAATGACCGAGGAGATTTTGTGGTGAAAGGTTTGCACCCTTTTACTACGGTAGGTGCCCCAGATTTTCGGTAGGTTAATTTCTAGGAACATGTTTAAATTAAACAGAATACATTTTATTTAAGTTATGTAAGTTTTATTTTAAGTTCAAGAGGAATATGTATAAATGTTTTTGGTTATTTAATTCTTTTTTAAATGTGTATGTATACATACTGTATATGGTGTGTGCAGCATTATAGAAAATTATATAAAAGAAAATGAATGCAAATAAACCCGTTTGTGCTCTTTTTTTCACCCCTTGCCCAATAAGAATCGATAAGGAATCGAATTGATAAGCAGGAATCGATAAGGCATCGGAATCGTTAAAATCTTATCAATTCTCATCCCTACTCAGCTGTTGGTGCTGCTTCATCCTCTTAATGCACTTCCCTCAGAAGAATAGGCAGATTAGGCACTATGTGTATGAGAAATAATTCTCATTTTTGGTTTAAAACAGGCACTTAGTGGCCATCTCCATCAGGGAGGGCCTTTGAGAGGGATAGAGAGGTCACACGGATAGACCAGCTTTTGTGTTCATTATCAGTCCACAGACACACACACTGAACACTTACAGCTCTTTTCAGATGGGGTGAAATTATGGAGGTATTTTTTGCCTAGGTAACAATGGTCGACACAGATGTATTCATCTTATTTCTAGAACTCTCAACACACACTGATTGTGGTTTTTTTGCCTGGTATTTTTTTTGAGGTGGTTTGTCAAATTTCCCGAGATGGTATATTCTCACAAGACTCATATTCCAGAATGTCACCAATTACTACTGGCATCAGTAAACGATCCTGTGTGTGAGCAGAGCTTTTGTATTATTACTTGGACGTCTCCATCCTCGTCTGTCTGTTGTCTGGTATGGCACACTGGGGTCCATGTGTTTGGTGCCTACACACAGCCCCGTCTCCATTATCATTCATTATTGCTTCTCTGAGCCTCTCAAAGCCTCTCATGATTAGATACTTATCTTCTGTGAGTTTAGACGCTACTCTCTACCTGAGCCCTTGCTTGGAGCAGAAGAAAGAAGCGGTGTCCTGTTCCTCTGTGAACAGTGTGCTATTAGTCTATTCACTGGTTCAGTGTTGAGATTCATGATCATCTGCAGATGGAGTTTGATTTACATTCAAAAGAGCAGCACATTACTGTTTCAGTGAAGACCTCTTGCCTGCCTCTATATGCTCCTCTTCTCTCTCTCTCTCTCTCTCTCTCTCTCTCTCTGTCATTCACTTACTCTGTCTCCCCCTCTCTTGTTCTCTCAGGCTGAAGGGGCATCCTCTTCTCCAGACCGTCTCTTTAAGATTGTTCTGGTGGGAAACTCGAGCGTGGGGAAAACGTCCCTGCTGCGCCGTTTCTGCAATGACAGCTTTTACCCTGGCACTTCAGCCACAGTAGGTGTGTGATCATTCATACTCTGTCATTGGCTAACACAGGAGAGAATGTGTGTGTATACTGTGTGTGTGTGTGTGTGCACATGCGTGTCCTTCTGTTAGCTGATCTTGACAGTGACACTCCCTAGAAGTGTCTCTGCAGGAAAGCAGTGACGCGTGATGACGAGATTCAGCGTTCTGTGTGTGTGTGTGTGTGTGTGTGTGTGTGTGTGTGGTGGAGAGGGGATTGAGACAGGAAAAAACAGAACGTATAGAGTGCTGATGAGTGTTTTTGGTCTGTGTGTGTGTGTGAAAAACAGAACGTATAGAGTGCTGATGAGTGTTTTTGGTTTGTGTGTGTGTTTGTTTAAATGCTGATATATGTAAAACTGCGGAGAGCCGTTGGGGTTACTGGTTATCACATCTCTTTAGTAGTGCTGAGTTATTTACAGGATGACTTTAATGCTGACTTCACAGCCCTATTAGTTTTAAGCTAACTTCACAGCCCTATGAGTTGTACGCTAACTTCATAGCCCTATGAGTTGTACACTAACTTCACAGCCCTATGAGTTGTACACTAACTCCACAGCCCTATGAGTTGTACGCTAACTTCACAGCCCTATGAGTTTTACGCTAACTTCACAGCCCTATGAGTTGTACGCTAACTTCACAGCCCTATGAGTTGTACGCTAACTTCACAGCCCTATGAGTTGTACGCTAACTTCACAGCCCTATGAGTTGTACGCTAACTTCACAGCCCTATGAGTTGTATGCTAACTTCACAGCCCTATGAGTTTTACGCTAACTTCACAGCCCTTGCACTACCATCTCCACTCCATCTGAACTTCTATCCTGCCCAAAAGTGACCTTTTACTTGTATATAATACATTCATTTTCACTAAAGGCTACATGATGTGAGCTTTCTGGGCTGATCAAGCGTAAAGCCAATTAAGTACAGAACATTGTTTATAATAAAATACTATAATAAAAAAAATCTTTTTTTAATTATTTAAATTCTTAATTTGCGATCTTGTGACAGAAATGTATTTCAATTCAACAGTATTTATATAGCGCCAAAACAATAAAATTGTCTCTAGGTGCTTTACAGAGCCAAGGCCTGGACCTATTTTAACAATTGGTCTGTCTATACACATTTTGCAACACAATTCTACTCTACGAATGAAGGCCTTGTTGGAAAACACTTCAAGAGCGGTGAAAGAGGGTATGTGTGAAACGGTGGTGAAACAGTGGTGCTGCTTAGAAGAGTGAACTCTGCCAAACCACACAAAGCCATTCAAAAAAGAAAGTATATTCAGCCCGAAACCATGATGCACTCAAAGCCAAAAAGTACATTTAAGACCGGGGCCAGCCCCAGGCTTTTCCTCAGGCTTAAGCACTGGTCGACATATCGAGGACATTCACAAATAGAAAATAATCAACTCTAAACCTCTGAACAGTGCTTAGCAACAGTTGCACAACTAAACTAAACATTTAGACATCATGAAATTGTTGAAAACAGTATCCTTGATTGTTTCCTTTATTCTTGATTTGATTTATCTGTACATACTATTTCTTCACAGATACAAGCTGTCATTTCATTTCTGTCAAATAATTTCTGAGAAACCTAAACTAACACTATCTATCTGTTTTTTAAATTCCTCCGGTTTTATTGTTGCGTTGCTTTCCATTCCAGAAATCTCTAATTCAGCCCCTGATTCAGTCCTGCAGTCCCTCTAGTGACTAGAGTCTAGTCCCTCCAGGACTGAACTGAGAGAGATGCAAACTGACTTAGTTATTTTCATGTTATTTCTACATGCATTTAATATCAGCCATTTTGCAAGCTTGAGCATTAACCAGAAAACTGCGAAGAAGCATTACACAAAATGGTGGCCGTAACCTTTAAGCTGCGCCACCATTAACTCCGATAACATCACCTGTCAGAATTCACAGAAGTATGAAGAAATGGGAACCCAAAATAATGGTGGCAAGTTGCCAAGGGGACCCTGTGCCTTACTGATAGGCCATGCTCAATGTGACATAAGAAAATGGGAAGTAAACTATTGGGAGAGTTGAGACTATAATAACTCTGATACTTCCTTGTAACAGCAGACTCTCCATGGACAGCCTCCCTTTGTACATCTCAAATAAAGGCAATGAATCTCCGAACTGAGAATCTTCTTCAAGAGACTTTGTTTTACAATTAGAAAAAATCCACAACATATCAAAGAAAGTTTCAGGCTTTTCCAGAGACACCAGGGTTTTAGTGGAAATGTGTATACCTCACACAGACATAGACATTATTATAAGTTCCTGATGCAGTGTTTTGATGAAGGTTAAAGTAAAGAAAAGAAGCCCATACACAAATAAAATGTATGCAAAAACTAAAAAACAAATGAACGTCACCTTAAACGCAATGTAAACAAACCCACACAGACTAGACTTGTTTAAGTTTAGACTGTTCTCATTGAGGTTGGCCATACACTTAATATACCAGCTCACCAGCGATGCTCCACCGTCTCATTCTTCCTGTAGTGCATGATTCAACTATGGTCCCATCCACCAAATGCCAGCGGCCTCTCAGTCTCACTGACCCCACTAAAAATAGCCTGCTGGTGGCCAGTCACAACACATCCTTCAGCCATCCCTGCTAGCTTTTGAAGTCCCACTCCCTTTAAAGGTCCTGACAGTGCCTGCACTTCAGCATGTGGGCTCACTCGCTCAGCAATTCCCTGTCAATCAATGGTGCCCTGCTCTTTCATCTCTTCTCAGCCGAGCCCTTTCTGGATTGTTCTACGGAGATGCGAATGCCACATTGATTTTGTACTGACTGGGGGGAAATCAGCAGTGCGTGGCAGCGCCACATGAGTGCACGCTTACTGACCCTTCAGTCTGTTATTTTCTTTAGGCCTGGGTCGTTTGGATTAAAATTGGTCATTCACTCAAAAATGAAATTAAGCAAATGCCACCGATCAATACTGAGTCATTGCTACATGGTGTAGAACAACTTTTCTTTCCGTCCTTTTCTTTCCAGCGAGGCAGATATGGTTCAGATGGCTGATGTTTCAGTGGTCCAGAAAGTGGACGACTGTCTCATTATTAGACGGCCCCTTCCTAGCTTAATTTCAAAGTGGCCTTGAGCCTACACTTCTCAAACAACTTGCAGTGCATTAGTGAGGCCTTGCATGGCTACTTTCCCCGCGGTGCACGAGTCTCTGTGTGAATGGGTAAAGGCGTGGCCTTCATCACAGTTCTTCCAGTACCAAAGCAATTATATACAATGCAGTCCATTTAGCATTTGTGCCATTGCCTTTTATCGTGATATCAGTGGAAGCATGGAGAGAAGTCCAGGCCTTTGAATGTACCTAAAGTATTAATCATCACCTGTGACTTGTTGTGTAGGTATTGACTACAGTGTGAAGACAATTACTGTGGATGGCAGCCAGGTGGCCCTGCAGATGTGGGACACGGCAGGTCAGGAGAGGTGGGTTTGGAGTCTCTTATCTGATATCAACCTTGAGCCTCAGAACCTTGGGCTCTTTAGGCAGAGCAAGTTTATTTATATAACACATTTCATACACAGAGGCAATTCAATGTGCTTTACATGAATAAAAGTAGAAAAAAATAAACTACACAGTACTTAAAGTAGTAATTAAAAGAACAGATATATCAATAATTAAAAGAAAGCACAAAGTACATAATTAAAAGATAAGTAGAATAACTAAATTAAGAGTAAAGTGAAGTAAGAATAGAGTGCACGTTTTAGAGCTCAATTGCACATGAAAAGGTAAAAAAAAATTCTGGATTAAAAAAATGGCTACATTTGGGGCACATCTAAGATCTTCGCAGTTTGTTCCAGTTGCATGCAGCATAACAGCTACACCATGTTTGGTTTGGACTCTGGGTTCTACTACCTGCTCTGATTCCATGGATCTAAGAGCCCTGCTCTGTATATGTTCTTGAAACATACAAGTGATGTGTTCTAGGGCCAACCCCTGTCTTTCTTTATATATCTCCCCAGGGCTGCTAACATGTACAACTTGATAATGCATTTCATTCACAAAATTGTGTGCGTTTCAGAGGAATTATGAATGTATGTGAAATATCCTTTTTCGGTGAGCTGCATGTTTTCTGTCAGATAATTCTGCCTCTTCTTTGACATCTCTGCTGCCCTTCCTCAGGTATCGCAGCATCACCAAGCAGTTTTTCCGCAAGGCAGACGGAGTGGTGGTCATGTATGACATCACAGCCCAGCTGACGTTCACTTCAGTGCGACAGTGGCTGACCAGTGTGCAGGTATGGTACATCAACCAACCAATCAAGCAACCAGTTGATTACTTCATCATCTTTATTGGCCATCTAGTTGTAACCTTGCCATCCAACTGCAAGTGACGATTTTAAGAGATGTTATTCGGCCCGAACTGGAGGGCTACAGCTGTTTAAAATGGGCCTAAATCAGCAATATAGCCGGGGTTTTGGGAACGTATTGCTTTTATAGAATGGTTACCAGCATATGGAGATTCTTGAATTTGACCATAATGATTTTAGAAGTGGTGTTATTGTCCCCCTGCAAATGTAGTTTTTACTCGATTGCTAAAGTAATGGGTTGTTACTTCCTGCATTTTTAAGCCAGCCATGTAAAGGCACATATAGTTTTTTGTTCTCTTTCTGACTCTGTGGATATCTTCCTGTGTCCTCCTATAGGAGGGAGCAGGGGAGGACATACCCATCATGCTACTCGCCAATAAAACTGACCTGGAGGGGCAGCGGGAGGTACAGGGGCGCGTGGGCGAGTCCTTATCCAAGGTGGATAAACACTTATCTGGCAGGCTGTGTGTGTGTGTGTGTGTGTGTGTGTGTGTGTTTGCAAATGCGCGTTAGCAAAGGTTTGTTTAAATGAGTGCAATGAGCCACATAATAACTAAAATCTTATACATGATTTAGAGCATTTACAGGGCTGTGTGTGTCTACAGTGTGTGTGTGTCTTCAGTGTGTCTGTCTGTGTGTGTTTGTGGGTGTGTGTGTGTGTGTGTGTGTGTGTGTCTCTGTCTGTGGGTTTGCTTCATAGCCGTAGAGTCAGAAGTGGTCGCTTTCAAGTAATTTTTTTTCTCTCGCTTTTATTGAGTGGGCGAATGCATCAAGCAGTGTACAAATGAAACATAACAACGGGATCTTTTCATTTTCTTTTTTTAAATCTGAAGCCATCACTGATTCGTGACCTTGTTCTTCTCCTGTTCCAGGAGCTGCAGCTCATCTTCTATGAATGCAGCGCTTTCTCTGGTCACAACGTGACTGAGGCCATGGTCCACTTAGCACGGTACGATGACAGTCTGACATATTTATTAGCCCCGTAATTCATTTATATGACTACCACGGGCCTAGACTAAATGAAACACTGTGATAAAGTTCACTGTTGAATGCTGATTTGAATACTTCATTATGTGTATAGGTTTACTGATAAAAACATTTCGATTGGTTTGTACATGGTGCCCTCTGCTAGGCTTTTGAAGGAGCAGGAGGACTGGGAAAAGGAGAAGACGGTGACACTATTGGCCAGCTCTTCAAAGAAGAAGTCCTGTTGCTAGTGGTTGTCCGCTAACTACAGCCCTGCACCCCCAAAGCCACACACTCGCGCAACTACCACGTCCACCTGGCACTGTAAACTAAGGCGTCCTGACTGTATTCAGTGTTAGCTGTTATGCGTATGGAATACGGACCACGTGAACTAGGCCAGTCAGAGGCAGGCTTTGGAACAGAGCTGTCCCTGATCTGGTGAACTGACGTGATGACATCTGTTCAGGAATCAGTTTCTGTTTGGGCTTAAGTCCTGAGGGCACATGATGTGTTGATGACTGTGACACTGTTGACGTTTGAGTTAGAGAGACTCTGTCTCTCTCTGTGTTCACCTGTTGTCATGGACACCATATAAAAGATGTCTTCATAAACACCATAGACCTCTGTTTTTAAATTGGAAATGGGCAGTTGGTCTGCGCTGATAGTAGTAGTTGTGGTCTTGATGTAGTTCCAACATAACCAACCGGCAGGAGAAGATGGGAAAGGTACAGTTTGAAATGTACAGAGCAGCAACACACAGAGGTGAAGGTGCAGAACACACGATTATACACACAATCACAGCACATAATCCCGTTAACCTAAATTTTACGATAAAAGTTTCTTTCTTTCTTTGTCTTTTGTTTGTTTTTGTAAATGTAAAACATATTTTTAGTGATGTGTAAGGAACATTTGTAAGGAACAGAGTTTTCGCATAAGCAGACAACATTCCCATCAGTCCCCAGTCACACACACACACACACACACACACAGGCCTAATGGCCTATGTGTGGCATTCAACACTTCATCCCCCCAGCTGCAAATGATCCACTCTCTTTGACTGAGACGCTCCTCTAATTGTTTGAATTGTCTGTGTAATTGATGCATAATCTAAATTTGATGTTTTGCTGCAGCATATTGCACTAGGGATGGAATATGTGTTTGTCTAAGTATTTCCAGAACTCGTACTTCTGCTGTATTCATTTGAGAGCGTCTCTTGTTGTAGATTTTAAACACATGGTCTGGTTATGAAGTTGCTTTTGTCTGACTCACAAATGGCTTGGGTATTGTTGAATGCTTTCACAGTGAGTTGTAAACACTCAAGCACCAATGTGTGAAGTCGTTAATGTGCTCATCTGTGGGATTTTATTGAATAGACCAAAGTCTTATGATTGCCAATAAGCACAAGTTATTAAGATTAAAGCCAGCCCTGAGAGTTGGAGCCCTGCTCATATAGTCTTATACAGGGGGGTTAGAATGAAGTCACCCCCACTGTCTGGACTGGAGCCCATGAAGATCTGTATGGGGTTCATGAAACATCCAGGACCTTTTAAGATAGTTGCTTAATCTTCAAAAAGCCTATTTAGTCATAAGTAGTGACTAAATTACTTACAATTCTATTTGTCAGAACTTCACAGAAACAAATCTCTGAAGTATCAGGCCTGTTTATTTATTCTTTGCGATTGTTTGTTTGTTTTTGTAACTGTAACTAAGTGCCATTCCTCCATGGACTGTCACTGTCACGGAGAGGTGTCTTGTGATGTATTCAGAGGCACTTTTACTACCTTACCTTACCCAGAATGGAACTCATCTGGCCCAGGTCTGGCGCAGATCCGTTTGTGTTGGGAGCGGTCAGGGTGTACATTCGCATGTACTGAACACTGTGCGTTCGCACTTGGCCAAGTTAAACAAATTCATCCGTCTCACTTTATGTCAATGGATGAACACCACTTTGTGTAATATGTCTGTGCACATGAATGTAGCTGTGGGAAATGTAAATAAGTAATAATATATTGTATGGTTTTAATTAATGGGAAAAAAAGAAAGTGAAATAAAGATGATCTGTTACTGTATCTATTTGCCAATTCCTCTTTTAGCCCTGAAAGATACTGTTGAACTAGCTTACTATCCTAGAGAGCCAATGTATGCCCAATAGTGAATGTTGGGCATTCCTATCATATTTCACATAGAGATCATTGTGACACCAAAGGTCTAGACAGCCTAATGTGCATCTGGCAAGAGGCCACTCTTTGTGTTTATGGATGATCCAAGCTTCCTGTGTGATCTCCAGAGTAGGGACTTTTCTCCTTGACTAAACTTCCTGGAGTGTGATATTTCTAAATGTATTTCTAATTATTACTCAAACTCACTTGCTGAAGACAAAATCTCACCTCAGAATGCTGCATGTAGGATAATTATACAGCATAATTTAAACCCATATAACACTTTTCATGTTCAAGTCGTCATTGCAAATTCAGAAAAGATCGTAGAAAAGATTTTTGGCACAAGAAGCTTTCAGTCCATACTCTAATGAGATATAAAAAGTTATTTCAGGATGTATTGTGCAAAGTGGCCCACGTTATGTCAACATCATATTTGAGCCATTTTCAGAGCGGTGAAAAAATGCTTGAGACCGAGGTGAACTAGGAACACAGATCGAATGATATGCGGAACTCAAATCACAATGTGATGTAGTTCTATAAAAACACGAGTCCCATGGCTTACAGCATGACTTCACTTTCGTAATGATGAGCTGTGCTTAGCCAATAAGTCAATAATAGGATTACACCACAACACAGTTGACACATTTGTCTAACAAAATTGTGCTAAAGTTAAAGTGTTTCATCATTCTTTCTGTTCCTAGATAAAGATATTTTATTTTGTTAGTTTAATAATGCCAATGTGTATGTGGACAGTACTTTAAATTATGTTTTCCTCCATAAAGTTGCATTGTATGCGATGTAATTACTTGAGGACGTTTCCACACATGCTTTCCTCAGGTCTACATTTTTCATGGATTGAGTTTGGTGTCTAAATGGAGAAGCAGGCAGAGGCAGAAAAGTGGATTGAAACATGAGGATTGTCCTCATGCGCCCCCCAATGGACATGTATGGGAATTAAAACCAGACAATACAAAAAGGTAGCCAGTGCCTTCCAGAGTTTAATGCTTAATATTCATTTTGCCCACACATTTTCAATTCCTATTGATTTCAACAACCTTTAAAGCCCAAGCGCCCAAAACTAATAAAGAAAAAATGTGATTTACAATATTTTGAAACCCTAATGATTTCTAGCATTTTTCCAACAAAGTCTCCTAAAAGGGTTAGTCATACTTAATGATCGTTTGGCATGCTGTTCAAATAAATGTTATGTTTATAAATTCATATACTTTTTAATAGTAAAAGGCAAGATGTCAAAATATGACAAAGCAACCTGATAACAGCCAATAACCTCAACCATAAAATAGCAAATAAACCATATTCTTAATAACAAAAAAGTGTTTTACTAGTACAGCGGACACACTTCAGCACTAAAGAACGACCAGGACTGTCTACTGGAACAAAAAATTGGGTCAGTCTTGCCAGTGAATACAATGTTTTTTGGTAAAGAGTGTGTGTGTATGTTTACATACACAATGAGCGTGCGTCACTGTGTGTGTGTATGTGTGTTCAGAAGTGTGTGTGATACAGCATTCATTAAGCATGACATGTCATCCTGAGGCTGGAGCACACCTCTCCAGCCATCCCCTTGGCGATGACTGCATTAAGGACACAGGTGAGGACAGAAGAGGGATCAGACCACAGGTGAAGCACGCACTGACAGACAAGTAGAGTGTCACACTCGTATTGCTTTTCTGCCCCTGCACCTCCACAGCTGATCTCGGCTTTGCTGGCCTTACATCATAATGAGCAGGCTGCCCAAAACTGATCCCAGGTCAGAATGTCTGACAGCCTCAGACAGATCAGACAGCACGTGGCTTTCAGCAGTGTGGTCGCCATAGCGGCTTGGCTCGGGGGCTTTCCCTGGAGAGGATCTAGCTGTGCCATAGAGTCTTGGCTCAGGGGGCTTTCCCTGGAGAGGATCTAGCTGTGCCATAGCGGCTTGGCTTGGGCGGATCCGAGAGGATCTAGCTGTGGTCCGGTGCATGTCCCGAGGGTCCGTACCTCAGCAACACCAGATCCATTGCAGGGTCTACGGCAATCCGTGTATAGAACTCTACCGTCACCATACGTGAGGTCCAATTCACCTCAATCCTGAATATTCACTACAATTTTTGTTCCCATGTTCAAGAATGCATCCATGTTCGATGGGCCTTGGTTATCGTAATGATCTAATGATTTTGCAAAGCTGACTGGGGCTTGAGAAGGTAAAATTGTGAATCTAAGCGTCTGTCTTCGCGCCAGCTTCTATGGATAAGGTATTGACTAATACAATACAAGGCACAATCTGGAAGGTCTGAAGAAAACCCCATGTTAGAGAAGGGGGGTAAGAAGACGCCTTTCCGTAAAGTACCTACTATATTGCCACCCTTAACGCACAAACATGCACTCAGCACGACAGTAAATAACACAGAAGAAGTTACTGATATCTCTACACTACACCGTAGGCCAGCCCAGAGTCCAGTCCATAAACACAAACACGCTCTAAAGGTACCTCTGTTTGATCAGCTGAAGTCTGAGTCGGAGCTCAAGCAGACCTGCAGCCGCCCCAAAGACACACATCTCCCAAAGACGCATCTCCCACCGCCACTCCTCAGTGCGGGCAGAGAGTTGACATAAGCTCAGGATAGGAGTGTACCAGTAAGCACTAAGCATACAAGGAATGCACACACTCACTCACACACACACACACACACACACGCACACACACACACACACACACGCACACACACACACACACACACACACACCCTTCTCATATACCACTGACAGATGAACTCACTCAGACATTTCGTATTACGCTGTCCAATGCAAGCTGTCTCTCGGACACGCTGCAATACACTCTGAGCAATGCTGCGCTGAGCGCATGGGCACTATGGATGCGTCTACAGCAGCTTTCCCTTGGCAGTAAGAGATAACATGTTCACACATACACACACACACATACACACAAACACACACACACACATTCTTGAGGTCACATAGCTTTGACAATAACATAGAAACCATGCAAATATCCCCAAAACTATGACATCACAGGGAAGCATTAACGCCCTCAATCTGTCTTCATTCTTAACTGAGGTTCGCCACAGTCCATTGCTTATCCCAATGACAGTCCTTGTCCAATGTCCAATGCTTATCCCAATGTCGAATACTGAAATACAGGCTACTACATAATACTCTACCTATTACACTTGTGGGAACACAATAATTCTTGCTGTTTTTTTTATAATTTTTTAGTGGCCTGACAATGTTTTAGTTACTTACTACTAAATTAGTGATGGTGAATAATGACTAAGAAACTAACCTAATCGGAACACTGCACTTGAAAAAGCTTTCTGATGGAGTACAGAAATGTTGTGAGTAAGGCCTACTTAAATAACCCTGAAAGCTAATGTACCACAGATATGAACTTAACAATAAACAACTTGCCACCTGGGAGGGTGAAAATGGCTATTACCACACCTTGGTATTGGAGCAGGTTTTACAGTAGTCCTCTGTATGTAAGCCGATCTGTTCATTGGTGGCTGGTCTTTCTGGAAGAACTTTCCTGAGCTCGAAGCCCAGCACCTGCTGACTCTGAAACTCAAATTAAACTCAAAACATTCATAAAGACGGTGACATTCAGAAATAAGTGAAGCATTACATTCAAAGTGTCCAACAAGAAAAGAAGCTTTTTTTGTGTGTGTAGAGAGCAGGCTGAAGCAGTGGAGTTTTGGCTCTGTATATCCCAACCGGTCCTGTTCTGTTGTTGTTGTTGTTGTTGTTGTTGTTGTTCATTGACATCCACATTCGGCCTCATCTTCAGCCGCTCTTCTGTCTTCTTCTGGGGTGCCTGTGCCCAGGGCGGTGGCCTCTGGCCCTGGTAAGAGTGGCTGCACAGTGCTCTGTTGCCCCCTGCTGGACAGGCACGCTTAGCGCATCTTGTAGTCATGAGCGATAGCTGCCTCACTCAGCTGGCCCTTAAAATCCAGTTCAAAAGAAAAGTCCAGATCACGCTGCAGAGGAAGAGAGGGAGAGGAGAGGGAGGAGGAGGGGGAGCATTCATGTTCAATGAATGAGTATAATTATGGACTGAGTTCTTACAGCTGAGAGAGCAGGTAAGAAGAAGATGACAGATAGCATCCCTGGTACTGCATTAAGAGTCTGAGGCTGAAGAGATTCTGGTTGTGTGCTGAAGACGCAAGCACAAGTTCATCACTCAGTGGGTGTGCCTCTCTCTCTCTAAGGCAACAATCTCACTATAGAATTAAATGAACTGTGAGCACATCCCACCCAGATACCGGGGCAAGTCTAGGACACGAACACATAAGGAGTTATAAGGATAAAAGAGAATGTTTCTTAATTACAGTACTCCTTAGATTTTAGGTGCACTGTTTCAATCATCAAGACTTGCCTGGTAAAGTTGTAAGGCTTGAATCTTTTAATGAACTAACATGGGACTCAAGTAGGTCAATAGGACTATGTGAGTATTGTCTTGTTAGCCTTGTCTAAGATATTAATTTCCATGTCTGTGTGGCTGATGTTCATCCTTCATAATGATATAGCTAGGAAGGCAACAGAAGGCACAGAAAAATATGCCTTCAACCAGTACGCCGAGATACCTTGATCTTTTTAAATCATTGCCCACTTTCATGCTGCTGTCTTGGACTGCCCTGCCCTGATGGACTGCCCCACTTAAATCTTAGCATCAGATGCATTTGCTGGCAATGGACGAGACACAGGCTGAAAAATAGACTGAAAGTGCACGCCTAATACCAATAACATTAGAGCCAGTGCCCAACTGCAGACGAAAGATGCCAAATATATTGTATAGACCAAGTATGGAATAAGGGCCATTTTA